>NW_021703784.1:66043732-66094867 GCF_005190385.1 Monodon monoceros | reverse complement strand
TGTGTGTGTGTGTGTGTGTGTGTGTGTGTGTGTGTGTGTGTGTGTGTAAGGGATTATTAGTAATGAAGCCAGTCAGCGAGGCAGACCATGGAGAGATATGAGTGTCTTCACAGTAAGTTTTTATTTTATCTTGAAGGCAATGTGAAGAAGAGAATAAGATATTCCTGTCTGCAGACAACTCCCATATCTATATATGCTCATGCAACTTCTGCTTCTGACTCTGATGTAGTAAATGGCACTGGACTAGCCCTCTGAACATATAAGTAACTATAAAACTGGGCAAAATATATGAAGTACCAGTTTTCAGAAGTTGGAAAACAGACGGCAAAGGACGATGATCCCTGAGAGAAGGGAAACACAAGAGATGAGCCCCAGGTTTGTCCTGGACATTTTCTGGTTTGTGTTGCAGGAAAGTGGAGCACAACGGAGAATGGCAACCTGGCTAAACTGATGATGTAGAGATAGGAATTTGAGGCTGCTGAGATAGATAGGATTTACTAGTAAAAATGCCAAAGAGGAGAGAGCTGGCCAGAGAAGTTCAGAAATATGCATAAAACTCCCCTTAAATCTGTGACCAAACACTAAGCTGCACATGTGCAGGGTGGGACTCCACAGGCCTAGGAGAGAATAGTTACTGGAGAGCTAAGAGCTGACTGGAAATTCCAGAGATCCCACAATGCTAGAGATGTAGGACTTCCAACCATCCATATTAAAGAGACTTTGCTGACCATTCTGGAGTTCAATTGAGACCCTAGAAAAGCCACATATTAGGAGTAAAATGACATTAGCCCCAGAGCAAGGGATACTCTAGACTCACCCTAACAAAACTTAGAAAACAAGCCCTGAAAGAGAATCAAGCAGATCTACCACTAAATCTGCCAGATCAAAACTCCATATCTTTAAAGGAAGACAACAAATCCAGACACTCAACAATGTAGCATCTACAATGTCTGTCATACAATCAAAAATTGTTCAGAAGCAGGAAAATATGATCTACAACCATGAAAAATAAAAGTCAACAGAGAAAGTTCCTGAGATGATGGATACATTGAGGATTATCATATGAGGTCTTTAAAACACCTATTATCAACATGTCCAAGAATTTAAAGGAAAAGATAGACTTAATGAGTAAACAGATGGGGATGCTCAGCAGAGAAACAGAAACTGTTTTTAAAAACCCAATGAAAATTCTAGAATTGAAGAATACTTCTGTATTAGGACATGGCAAAGAAAAATGTCTGTAAACTAAAAGATAGGATAATAGGAAATATTCAAAATGAAGCACAGAGAAAAGAAGTTTGAAAAACAATAAGCTGGAGTCTCAGTGACCTTTAGAACAATAATAAGTTGTTTAACACAGAGGCATTTGGAGTCTCAGAAGGAGATGACAGAGAAATTGGGTTATAAAGTATTTTAAAAAATAATGCCTGAAGGACTTCCTGGTGGTCCAGTGATAAAGAATCCACCTTCCAATGCAGGGGACACGGGTTCAATCCCTGGTCGGGGAACTAAGATCCCACATGCTGTGGGGCAACTAAGCCTGCACACCACAACTACTGAGCTCACACGCCTCAACAAGAGAGCCCACATGCTGCAAACTACAGAGCCCACGTGCTCTGGAGCCTGTGCGGCACGACTAGAGAGAGAAAACCCTCACACAACAACTAGAGAGAAGCCTGTGCACTGCAACGAAGATGTAACGCAGCCAAAAAAATTTTTTAAAGAAAATAAATAAAATCAAAATAACAACCATAAAAAAATGCCTGAAAATTTCACAAATTTGATGAAAAATATCAACATACAGATCCAAGAAGCTCAATAAACTCCAAACACAATTAAAACAAAGAAAATTACACCTAGGTACATCACAATCAATTGATGATACCTAGAGATAAACAGAAAATCTTACAAGAGTCAGAGGCAATAAAAGATGGACTACAATCAGGAAAACAAAGGTAAGAATGACTGCTTGCTTTAAAAAACAAGACAAACCACAAGATAAGAAAATAATACCTCTAAAGTTCTAAAAGAAATAAAAAACTGTCAACCTAGAATTCTATATCCTGCAAAAATATCCTTTAAAAATGCAGGTGAAATAAAACACTCTTTTGATAAATAAGAGCTGAGTGAATTTATCACTAGCATATCTGCAGTATATGAAATATTAAAAAAAGTTCTTTAGGCTGAAGGGAAATGAAAACAGATGGTAACTCAGAACTACATGAAAGGATGTACCAGAGAAACTAAATATGCAGATAAGGTCAACATTTTATCTCTTTTTCACTGAAGAGCTTCTCCCTTGAAGTAAAGAGGTGCAAGTTTTCTCATTCTGGGTGAAAAAAATCTTCCATCAATGCTCTCTTCCCACAAAGCCTACCTGTTGTCTTTCCTACACCTCCAGGCTTTTTGGGAAAGTTAAGCTTACCATTTCACTTCCTCTCCTTGAATTTTTTCTCAAATTCTTGAAATCTGATCCTGAGCTCCCACCTGAGCTCATTACTCCACCAAGTCTTTGAAACTTTGATTTTTGCTCCCCTCTATTCCCACAGCTGGACAACTGCTAGAGGCAATCAGAGAAAAATTACTGTCTGCTTTATTTTCCATTTAAAAATAAAACTACACTTTATATTCAACAAATTTCATCCTTTTTAATGTATAGCTTAGCAAGTTTTGACAAATGCATGCAATCATGTAACCACTACCATAGTCAAAATATAGATAGTTCCATTACCTAAAAAAATTACTACATGCCCCTTTGTAGTCAACCCCATTCCTCCACCCCCAGCCCTTGGCAACCTCTGATCCCTACAGTTTTTCCTTTTCTGGAATATAGTATAAATGAAGTCATATAATATGCAGCCTTTTGAGTCTGACTTCTTTAACTTAGCATAATACATGTGAAATTCATTCATGTTGTTGTATGTATCAGCTCATCCTTCTTTCAAATGTCTTGAAAGAAAAAGGAGACCTCCTGCTGGCTTAAGGTCATCACCACATTCCTGTTTCCACCATTTACTAGCTATGTGACTTTGAAGAAACTACCTAAGTTTTCCAAGACTCAGTGTTCTTATCTGTGAAATGGAAATAACAATGGTACTACCTTCTAGGTATTACTATGATAATATAGAAGGAAATCTTATGGGTATTATAGAAGGGAATCTACATAGAGACAGACTAGTTCCTGCTATATAATAAACACTCAATAAATATTACTTTTCATATTTTCTCCAGGGAAGGTGGGGGTTGGAAGCAAACTAGAACATGCGCAGGACCTGTCCATTAGGGTAAGGCAAGGTCCTGGAGGACAGCTGGATTTTCCAAGTGGTGTGGGCAGCTTAGTTGTGGTTCAAGTCAACACTGGGAGGGTATAGATTCTCAACAGGTGGGTGGAGCAAGTGGTGAGAAAATGGCAGCAGAATGAGTCAGGCATCCAGACAGAAGTTCTCAGAAGCAGGCAGTAAAGCCCCTGACATTAGTTTGTAGTCAGGGTTCAGGTTCCATCTTCTAGAGTCAGGATGGGAGACTTAAAAGAGGCTGAGAGGGAAGCAGTGACTGAAAAAGCATCTCTGTTCTGAGACTTGGGGGCACATGGCAGGGACATTTTGAGTATGGGGACAACTTAGGAGCCCAGAGATGAGTCCCAAGAGAGCTGGGGCCCGGATTGGGACAGAAGGCTCTTTAGCAACTGCCTGCCTCACATAGGAATTGCCTTAGGAAGTGGGAAATAATAATAATCATTAATATCTAGTGAGACTTTACTATGTGCTTTATATATGGTTATTTATTTAATCTTTGAGACAAACCCATTTTACAGATTAGGAAGTTAAACCACAGAAACATTAAATGACTTGCTCAGAGTAATCCAGCTAGTAAGTAGTAGAACCAGGATTTGGACCCAGGCAGGCTCACTTTAGAGAAGCTCTAAATGATTTTTTTCTGTGAAGATGGAATTGTTCTATAGTTTGCTGTCCAATATGGTAGCCCCTTGCCATATGTGGCGATCGAACACTTGAAATTTTAATCCACTTAAATAGCTATATATGTCTAGTGGCTATCATATCAGAAGCACAGCTGGAGAATCTTGGATAGGTCTGAGCACTGCTAAATGTAAGAACCAACTGCACAGGTAGACCCTCTGGCAAGTGGAGATGGAAGAGGATAGGTCTTACTGGAGACTGGGGTCTCTCACAGCAGTAAATCACATGTGGCAGGTAGACAGCATGCAGGAAGAACTAAGATTTGGCCTGAGGCAGTTGCATTTGATGCTCTGTATCACGCACCCTCCATCTACCTCTGACTTCAGCCACAATGGTAGGCAGATGTGAGCACACATTCATGCTGTCAGTGAGTGTCTACCTTAAGTATACTGTGTTTCTTTCCATTTTCTGCCTCATGGTCTTCTCTGACGCTTTTGAGTGCCTGTCTGGACAGCAAGCAAGTGCCTGGGAGTTCAGGGAAGTTAGTGCTCCTGGAGACAATACTTAGCCTACAGAGCGATGGGTGCTAGTGGACAATTCTGGAAGGTGGATAATTCTGGAAGGCATTCTGTACACTTCTCAGAGGTACACTGAGAAGTGTATCTCTTTTTTTCTTTTCAGTATTTCACATTGTTTATTAATGCAGTACACATTAGATCCAAAATCTGCATTTTCTAAGCATACCGTGTTTGGATCTTTCAGATTCTTCTGCAGTCTTAGGCTATGTCTACAGATGTACCCTTAAGTGGATGAACAACACATTCTATAATTATTGAAAATGTAGTACAGAGTGAAATGATTTAAATATAATTTAGGCACATACTGATTATGAAAATAGATATCTCTCAATACAGTACTTCTCTGTCTTGGTAAAAATAATAAAGCAAAGAAAATAATTCATTTCTGAAGTTGCTTTCCTTCACCTGTAAAGGTCTGATCTCCTCCCACTATGCATATGTACCCTTTACTGTTAAGGAAAGCTTTGCATATATATATAAAGATACCAATGACCTCAAAATGCACTTTTTAAACATTTTTATTGGAGTATAATTGCTTTACAATGGTGTGTTAGTTTCTGCTGTATAACAAAGTAAATCAGCTATACATATACATATATCCCCATATCTCCTCCCTCTTGCGTCTCCCTCCCACCCTCCCTATCTCACCCCTCTAGGTGGCCACAAAGCACCGAGCTGATCTCCCTGTGCTATGCGGCTGCTTCCCACTAGCTATCTATTTTATGTTTGGTAGTGTATATATGTCCATGCCACTCTCTCACTTTGTCACAGCTTACCTTCCCCCCCCCATATCCTCAAGTCCATTCTCTAGTAGGTCTGTGTCTTTATTCCTGTCTTACCCCTAGGTTCTTCATGACATTTTTTTTTTCTTAGATTCCATATATATGTGTTAGCATATGGTATTTATTTTTCTCTTTCTGACTTACTTCACTCTATATGACAGTCTCTGTGTCCTTCCACCTCACTACAAGTAACTCAATTTTGTTTCTTTTTATGGCTGAGTAATATTCCATTGTATATATGTGCCAATTCTTTATCCATTCATCTGTCGATGGACACTCAGGTTGCTTCCATGTCCTGGCTATTGTAAGTAGAGCTGCAATGAACATTGTGGTACATGACTCTTTTTGAATTATGGTTTTCTCAGGGTATATGCCCAGGAGAGGGATTGCTGGGTCGTATGGTAGTTCTATTTTTAGTTTTTTAAGGAACCTCCATATTGTTCTCCATAGTTGCTGTATCAATTTACATTCCCACCAACAGTGCAAGAGGGTTCCCTTTTCTCCACACCCTCTCCAGCAACAAAATGCACTCTTAAGTAGATTCCTTCCCCTCCCTTATCATTCTCCCCCAATTCTTTCATTCCTGTTTCCTGGGTCACCTTCTACATAAACTATCTGCACCAAAGTCCTCGCCTCAGGCTCTGCTTTTGGGGAAGTTGAGACCATGGCCCTTGCAACTAAGATCATGTGTCTGGGCCCAGAGATCCATACAAGTCTGGAGATTAGACAAGAGCTAGCTAGGGCTTCTCCTCTTATTTCTGTAAGCAGAGTAGTTTTATAGATACAGAGGATCCTTCAGCACCCCCCCACCTAAAGCTACAGATGCTGTAACCATTGTCAATGTTGTCATCATTGTTGCCATTGTTACCATTATCAATATCATTATCATCAAAACCACTACCATTTATTGAGCACATTCCCTGCATCATGCACTTCACAGGTATTAGCTAACATCCTTCTGTTCTCACAATGGTCATACTAGGTAGGTCAATTACCATCTCCGTGTTATGACTGAGGGAACTGAGCTGCTGGTAAATGGCAGAGCTGAGATTATCACCTGGTCTACCAAGGCCATGCCCTTTCTACTCCACTGCGGATCCACAGTCTGAGCCAAGTCCAGAGTTATTTAGGAGGTCATTCTGATGTCACCCATGGCTGCCATCAGGGGAACAAATAGGACAGTGCCCCTGACAACATTGGGGTCTTGGCTCTTGAAATTCATAAGTTTTAGCCTTCCCAACCCAATTTTTCTGACTCCTGATTTATTTGGACATCTCTAAAGCCTAGCCAATCACCCGATTTTCATCTCAGAGGTAAATAATCTCAGGGCACCCCCAAACTCCTATCCCCATTGCTACTCTAGAGGCTGGTTAAAGGTTTATTGTGCGTTGACAAATAGCACTGGGGTTAAATTTCTAGAAAGAAGAACTTTATTTAGAAGAGTCCTTCCAAGCTGTCTTTTCTACATAAACATTGTCATATATGGGAGAGAAGCTATATTCCTGGACAACTTCCAAATGTTTAATACACCATTTACACCTGAGTTTGAAGCCCAGGGAAGGAATTATAGCACTTTGGATGATAAATTTTAGCCATGTTTATCTAATTTTAAAATTTTAGGCACTTGTATTTAAAAACTTAGCTGGAGCGGTAAATAACTTTGCTTTGTTTTTTAGAGTGTAAACAAAAAAATGGAGTTCTCCCATACCCATTAGTTCATTTTTCAGATTTAAATCTCAACTATCAGCTAAGCCCTATAAATAAGTAAGCTGATGCTCTTCTGTGTTTGAAAAGTTTTTAGGCAGCAGAGAGAACAGGAAGTGAGAAATTGGAATTACTGAGCATACACCTGTACCAATTACTTTCATATGTATCATCTAATTTACTTTTCAATTCCATTTCATTGATGAGGAAACAGGCTCAGAGAGGATCTGTAACTTGCCAATGGACATATCACCTGTAACTGGTTAAACAGGATTTGGACTGTGATTGCTTTGTCTTTGCGAAGGGTTTTTTCTTCTGCCAGAGAGAGGGAGACTGGAGGCTCTGGAGAAAGCTTGTTAAGCTAATAATAGAAGCAAAATCTATTGAACCAAGTTTATACATAGGATGAAAGAGGAATCTGGATGGGGTAAAAAAAAATTCCACCTCAAAAATGAAGGTTAAAGTGAAGACAGCGGCTTCCCTGGTGGCACAGTGGTTGAGAGTCCGCCTGCCGATGCAGGGGACACGGGTTCGTGCCCCGGTCTGGGAAGATCCCACATGCTGCGGAGCGGCTAGGCCCGTGAGCCATGGCCGCTGAGCCTGCGCGTCCGGAGCCTGTGCTCCACAACGGGAGAGGCCACAACAGTGAGAGGCCCACGTACCGCAAAAAAAAAAAAAAAAAATTGAAGACAGGAGCCCAGTTTCTTTCATGACCATAGATGCGGATACCTCAAACAAAATATTAGCAAATCCTATTTCCAGGTATTTAGAAAAAGGATACCATATCACAACCATGTAGGGTTTATTCCAGGAATACCAGGGTAGTTTAACATTCAATAATTCATCACATTAACAGAAAAAAAAGAAAAATTTTACGAATATTTTCATAGATACAGAAACATTTAATTACATTCAACAGCCATTCATGATAAATAAAAATCTCAGCAAACTAAGAATAGAAGGGAACTTTCTTTACCTGATAAAAAATAAACAACAACAAAAAAGATATGACAAAAATAATACTTAATAATGAGACAGTAAAGCTTTCTCCACTAGATTGGGAACAAAGCAAGAATGCCCACTATCACCACTTCTATTCAACATTGTACTGGCAGTTCTAGCCAGTGCAATAAGGCAAGAAAGAAATAGAAGGCATAAGGATTGGAAAGGAATTGTTGGTAGAAGATAAAATTGTGTATGTGAACATTTCAAAATAGTCTATCTATAAACAAATAGAATTAATAAGTGCATTTAGCAAGGTCTCTGGATACTAGTTAAATACACAGAATCAATTTAATTTCTATATACCAGTGACAAACAAAAAATAAAAAAAATTTAAATCTATTATTTGCAATATCATAAAATATCTAAAAATAAATATAGTGAAAAGTGAACAAGATCTCTTCTCCATAGGGAGATATAAAACATTATTGAGTGAATTTAGAGTAAATCTAAATAGAGTAATTTAACATATTTGATGATTAGAAGAGTCGATGATGCAAAGTTGTCATATCTCCCTTAATTTGTCCAGAAATTCAATATGAACTCAATAAAAATACTAACAGGTTTTTACAAAATGAAAATTGAGATCATGATACTAAAATTTATGCAAAGGACCAAAAGCAGCCAAAATAAACTTGAAGAAGAACAAAGCTGGAGAACTAACACTTCCAGATATGAAAGACAGACAAAGAGACCAATGAACAGAGCCCAGAAATAGATCCACAGATATACAGTCCCTTAATATATGACAAAGGTGACACTAATGCAGAAAGAAAAGGATAGGCATTCCAATAAATGACTCTGGGGGAAAAAAAAAAAAGAATCTTGACCCCCTCACACCATACACAAATTCAATTACAGATCAATTGAACATCTAGACATGAAAGATAAAAACCATAAAGCTTTTAGAAGAGAACACAGAACAAAGTCTTCATGACTTTGAGGAAGGCAAAGATTTCTTAAATGAGACACAAAAAGTGTTAACCATGAAGAAAAAAAATCATTTGGATTACATTAAAATTAAAACCTTTGGTTGATCAAAGGATTAGCAAAGTAAGAAGGCAAGCCACAGAATGTATTACATATACTTGACAAAGGACCCGTATCTATTATATATATATAAAATCCCTACATAGCAATAAGAAAAAGGCAGATAACTCAAGGGAAAAAAGTGATCAAAAGACCTGAACAGGCACTTTAGATTATCCAAATGACCAATAACATAGTAGTCAAAATCAAAGAATTCAAACTAAAACTACAGAGTGATAATGCTACATACACCAGATAGCTAAAATGAAAAAAGACCAACAATATTGAGTGTTGGCAAAGATACAGGGTCACCAGACCTCTCTAGTTGTGAAAAATTGTTTAATAGTATCTGCTAAAGCTAGGCTACATATCTTATGACCTACCAATTTCACTCCTAGAATATAACCAACAGAAACACATATATATATTTGCTAGAAGACATGCACTAGAATGCTTATACAGCACTATTCATAACAGCCCCACACTTGAACCCACCCATGGTTTGCTCATCCATAGCAAGATGGCTAAATGAAATGTAGTATATATTCATACAATGGAATATTATACAGCCATGAGAAGGAACAAACCAAAATTACACGCCACCATGTGGATGAATCTCACAAACTATAAAGCTGAACAAAAGAAACCAGGCACAAAAGATCACACTGTAAAATTCTAATTATAAAAAGTTTAAATACAGGCAAAATTAATCTATGATATAAGTCAAGATGGTGGTTGCCCTTTCTTGGTGGAGTAGTGACTGGAAGGAGACAAAAAGGATGCTTCAGGAATCCTAGTAATTTTCTGAGTTTCATGCTGATACCATGAATGTGTTCAAATAAATGGGAAACTGTGACCTGTACACTTAGGATTTACCCACTTTTCTGTATGGATGTTATGTTTCAATAAAACGTTCACTTTTAAAAAAGAAAATGTAAAGGTAGAAGCAATGTTACTTTCCTTTCCTGTCTCTCTGAGGCTTGAGCTGCATTGTATGGAAACCAGAAGTTTAATTCTCATGTAATAGGGATGGTGAAAGGGAAATGACAGAGATGAGCTGTGAATCTGTCAGCGGTGCAGGTGGGAGGTCAAAGGTTACCCCAGCACATTTTAAAGATCAGAGGTCACATGCTCTGGGCCAGGAGCTCAGGCTGCAAGGAGCCATTAGCCAGGAATTACAAAGCTAGTATCTTTTAGGATTTGACCAGTCAGGGAGGCAGCTTGGTAGAAAGAGAGCTTGGTTCATCTTAATTCAACAAATACTCACTGGTTCCGTGTTATGCTCTAAATCCTATGCAAGGTCCTGGGGATTCTGAGCCGAACCAGACAAGGGCCCTGCCCTGTCTCAGCATATTAGGGGGATCGATCATGTAAACAGGCAATTACAATGCAGCATAGGAATGTCATGATAGGATAACCACAAGGCTGGAGCAGAAAGGAGGAGGGCTGCTAATCTAGTTTGGGGAATTGAAAAAGGCTTTTCGAGGCGGTGGAGTTCATGCTGAGAACAAAAGGGTGGCCAGCATTCAGCCAGGTGAAGGGGGTGGGGGCAAACAGAGTCGCAAGCCCATGAAACAGCCTGTGCAAAGTCCCGGTGATCACATTGAGCAGGGTGCTGTCTGGAAACAGAAGATGGATGTGGAGCCAAGAGAAAAATTGCAGAGGGGCAAGAGATGAGACTGGTATGAGCCAGGTCTCAGTGAATTGAGTCCTGTTGAAGAATCTGTACTTTAACCCAGGGTGATGTAATTAAATCCTGGATCTAGCTGGGCTGGGATCTGTGACCTTGGGCAAGTCTCTTCCTTTTAGTAGTATAGAACTTTGTTAGTTCCGCCTTGAATACTAGCTTTCTCACCAGTGGTTTTAAAAAATACATAAAGAGGTGACTTTTTTTGGTTCTAAAGGCCTGCACATAGTAGGTGCATGCAGGAAAGTTCACTGATTGATGAGCGTCCAGGGCTCTGTAATGAAGGAGGACAGCGTCTTAGCTTTATTATTGAGAACACAAAAGCTGGCTCCGACCCACACCCACCACCATGTCCTGGCAGCTGAGAACACGGCAAAGGAAATAATCAGGCTGGAAAATTCTCCTTTCCAAATTCCTGAAACCTGCAGCCCAAGGTGGCAGCTGGTGGCCTATTATTCCCTGGAGCTCTAGCAAAATGGAAGGATTGTGTTTGTGCAGTTCTAAGCAGGAGAAGTCTGTTTTCTCTTGATGAAGAGGTATAGTTTATGATTAGAGGGATATTTCCTTAGTGGTGGTGGTAGTTTTTCTTTTTCTTTTCTTTTTTTGTTTTTTAACTCTTAGAGATTAAATTATTGCAGTAAGGGGGCAGCAGGAATTCCACCTTGATAAGATCTGGTTTGCTGGTTCTTCCTTGGAGGGAATAAAGGGTTGAATAATTTATTCATTGCTTGAACGAATTTCAAGGGTGCTGTCAGAATCAAGACCAGAGCAGACAGATGAGCTTAAAGATGAGACAGAGAGGGGCTCCCCTGGTGGCGCAGTGGTTAAGAATCCGCCTGCCAATGCAGGGGACATGGGTCTGAGCCCTGGTCCGGGAAGATCCCACATGCCACGGAGCAAATAAGCCCGTGCACCACAGCTACTGAGCCTGCGCTTTTGAGCCTGTGAGCCACAACTACTGAGCCCATGTGCCACAACTACTGAAGCCTATGCTCCACAACAAGAGAAGCCACCACAATGAGGAGCCCGCACACAGCAGCGAAGACCCAACACAGACAAAAATTAATTAATTAAAAAAAAAAAAAAAAAAAAAAGATGAGACAGAGAGACTGGTAGTGGGGGTGAGCCAGCCGGCCAAGGACCTCCTGGTGTTAGGAGAAGCCAGGGACACTGGGTATTGGGCAGGTCTGGCAGGTCTAAGAGGCAGAATTCCAGGGTCTGGAAGGATTGGTAGGAGCAAGGATTGGAGGGGCAGATAGGGCTTCCCCATGGGTCTCAGTGGGGAACAGGGCAACGTTAAGGGCAAGGTCAGCTGGAGAGTAGTCAGTCCTTAGATATCTATGGAATCAATGAATGCCTGATAATTGAGGCCTAGTTATGAGACCTGGCGGCCAAGGCAAGAACTGGATCGCAAAAAATGAATTATAATAATAGCTAACAATTATATAACACAATATATGCCAGGCACTCTTCTAAGTTCTTTACATATATTAATTCGTTTCGTCCTCACAACAGTCCTGTGAAGTTGGCACTGTTATCATTCCCACATTATAGATGAGAAAAGTGAGGCACAGAGAGGCTAGGTGACTTGCCTGACATCTCATAGATAGTAAGTGGTAAAGGCAGGATTCAGTCTGGCGCCAGAGTCCACGTGCTTAACCATTAGATGTGATGGCCTTGTTAGAACTGGGACAATGGGTTGCTAAGCTCTTCCAAAATTCTTCCAAAAAGTAAAATCACTGGTTCCAGAACCCAGGGGTTGGACTGAGTCTTAAAGAGGGCCTGAAGGTCCTCAGCAGGCTCACTTTTCAGGAGCACTTTTGTCTGTAAGTTCTTCTTGTTGTGAATTATTCTCCAAGCTTATCATTTCTAATAGCGGTGATAAGCAAATCTAAGACCTTGGTCTGCCAGCATTTTGCCTTTTGCCTTTTTCTGCTAGTTCTGGCCCAACAGCCATCAGGATGGGCAGCTGATGTCTTGCTTTGGCTGATAGAAATATCTGACTGGTGACCTCTCAGTTGGTGCCTCTGGCATTGAGGGAGCATAAGCCATTTTCCCAGTGTTGTGTGTTCAGAACTCAAACCGACATCACAATTCTATTAACTTGTTTCCATGTCTTTTGGTTGAAAATCAATGTCACTTTGTCAGCCAAAACAAGAATTTCAAGACAGAGTTAAAATGTTGCTGTAATCCATGTAGCCTAAGTAAGTACTAATGAAGAAGAAGACCAGCAGCAGTTGGGTTGAAGAGGCATTTTAGCTGCTTTATTTCCAACATGAAACCCAAGAATTCTTGCAAATTGGGAGGATGTTTGGCAGGAATGCAGCAGCTGGCACAAAACATGCAGCAATACCAGTCACGATCATGAATAGTCAGCCTTATGTGGCATAAACAATTCTTCAGGATATATTTTCAACTCACTGGAAAACTTAAGCATGTAAATGCTATTAGCTTCAGTGGAGTTCTGTGTGTACAATTCTGGTAAATTTATTAAGATTTTTAGAACGTAGACATTCTCCCTTCGTATGATTATTTTAAGTAGTTAGAATACTTCCTTAAAAATGGAGACTTTTTTTCAGCAAGCCCACTGTAAAACATGTATTGAGCACTAGTTCCATATCAAATACTATGCTGGAGCTAGGGATACAGTGATCGTCCCAATTAATTCCATTGTCTTTCTCCAAGGTCTATCATAAAACCATTATAGAAGATGAGAAAAAAGCAAAGAGGATGCAGGAAATAGAGGATAAGGAAAAGGATCATATAGGAAGTTTGCCCAGTGATTTTCTAATATTCATAGTACCTTGAAGACACTAATTATAATTGCATGCCCTATGGTTGAAGAATGTGAGAGATTTTTTTCCACATCTTACAGGTTAAAGGAAGCAGAATGCATTTAACTTAGATTTTAGAGGGGGTTTAGATTCTGTCCTATGTGACATTCATTACAAGGGATGGAGTGGACCCCAGGAGCCAGGTTCATCCATCTGATACTCGTAAATGTCTACTCTGTTTTGCATAGGCTGGGAGATCGTGGTACAGTTCTGAACCAGACATTATCCCTGACCCCAGGGAACTAAGAGTCTAGTGCAAGAGACAGACTGATAAATAATTTTTGCCAGTTAGGATCTGCTCCATGATGTAGGAGTGGAGAGAATGTTGGAGCCCAGAGAAAGAGATAAGTCTTTCCTCGGTCTTTAAGATAGAAGACCTGACTGTCCTTCCTGCCCACAGAGAAAAGAAAATTGTTCCTATGTTTAGATTCTCAGAAGAGGTCAATTTCTACCCTCCTCAGCCCCTCCCAGGTTTTTTGAGTGTCTACCACGTGCCAGGCATTTTGTTGGTCACTGGATGTATTGCAATGAGCAATGGGTAGTGACAGCTCCTGGAAGCTATCCTTTAGAGGGAAAAACAGCTAATTTAATTAAACAAATAATTACAGAGCAGCCTCATTTTATGCAGATGTGAATCACAGGGCATAGAAATGCATACATATATTAATAAAAACATATAAAAATAGGAATAAAACCCCTCTGTACACAAAATGTAAAACAATGCAAATTCCACCTCCCCCAAGTTAAAAAGAATTGTCAAGAATCATAATTTCAAAGCTGGTGACTGAGTGAGTTTTAAACTGTGTTTCTGTGATTGGTGCACAGCTGTACCACTTCATAGCTGGTTTAAAAAAGCAGTCTTAATCCTTTGTCAGAATGAATCTTGAATTCTGTAAAACTTTAAATTATACGGATATCTAGAAGAACATAACTCTAGGGAAACCTGTAGCAGTACTACTAAACAATAAACAGTTAGAAGAGTACAAAGGGTTGTAAAGGGGCTTTGAGAACCAGATGCAGTCTAGTGTTGGGTATCAGGAAAGACTTCCTTGAAGAAGTGATGGTTTAGGCTGCAATAAGAAGGCTGAGTAAGAGCTGGCTTGGTGAAGAGAAAAAGGAACAGGACTCAGCTCAACAATTAGGTTGGTTTCCTTGTCTCATCCCAGCTTTGCTTCTTCTTTAGTTGGTTGTTGCTCAGGCCCTAGTATAATGTGAGGCAGATTCCACCTAAGAATTGCTTATGTGTGTTTGGGGAGGTGGGAGGAGGAGAGGGAAACAGTGGAGAGAAACCAAGTAAAACTGATCTTGGTCAACAGAAATCACAGAGCACATAAATCCCAAACTCTGTTTACTTCCCTTAGCTGATTTACAAAAATACAAGTCAGTAAATACTAAACTGTCATTAGAATTAGCTGACTAGTTCCATGTGTTTGCCTGGCTGATTGTGAAATGTGTGTTGCATTTGTTATTAAATTCCTTTCTGAGGGGGAAAAAGTCACAAATGCAAACTCTATTTCCTCATTGCTGGTTAGGCTGTCTGTAGAATGAGATCTTTTGTAAAATGGTTTTTAATTTTAAAATTAAGGGACTTCCCTGGCGACTCAGTGGTTGAAAATCTGCCTGCCAATGCAGGGGACACAGGTTCGAGCCTTGGTCCAGGAGGATCCCACATGTCACAGAGCAACTAAGCCCATGTGCCACAACTACTTAGCCTGCGCTTTAGAGCCCGCAAACCACAACTACTGAGCCTGTATGCCACGACTACTGAAGCCAGCGTGCCTAGAGCCTGTGCTCTGCAACAAGAGAAGCCACTGCAATGAGAAGCCCTCACACTGCAACGAAGAGTAGCCCCCGCTCACCGCAACTAGAGAAAGCCCGCGTGCAGCAACAAAGACCCAACACAGCCAAAACTAAATAAATAAAATTTAAATATATATATATAATTTAAAAAAAATAAAATTAGGGCCATCCATCTTCTGTGGTGTTTGTAAAGTTAAAAATAATAAAATATACCTGAAACACAGCCCTCTGTCCATTTGGGACATGAAGGAAATTCAGGTGCTATAACAGAACTTCAGCAAATTCTCACTGCATGATGGAAGCCAATTAGATGAGAGGACTTGTCCAAGATATCCACCCAAGATCAGAGATAAATCCTTACTTAAAGGTTGAGAATTTGGGTGGGTGTAACGACAAGGCTAGAAATAAGCACATTACAGCCACAGCTAACACAGCACTTGCTGTGTGCCTAGTACTGAGCTAGGACCCATTTATGCATCTTCTCATTTTAAAGAAAAAATGACTAACACTTTGTGAGCTCTCCCTATACGTCAAGCCTGTTTCAAGAACTGTAAGAATATTAACTCATCTAACCCTACAATAACCCAGATGTGTAGATTTTGGTTTTGCTATGAAAAATCAGAGCTCACAGGTAAGTTGATGTCTTTTCCGAGGTCTTACAACTAGTAAATGAAGAAGCTTAGCTTTGAACCCAGGCTGCCTTCAAAGCAGCTTCATGAGGTAGGTGCTTTGATTATCCCAGGTTTACAGATAAGGAGACTGAGGCACAGAGGTTAAGCAACTTTCACAAGGCCCTATAACAAGTCTCAGATTCCAGACTTCAAGTTGGATCTAACTTCCAAGGCCATGATCATTCAGGCTGCACATGTACGTTTTGCCTTTCTGTAGAGTGCTCACCACTGGCCACTCCGCTTTCTCGGAGCAAGAGAAACCTGGACTATAGTTTCTTTCACCTCAGAAATGCTCTCTTTCAGCTCTCAAATTGCTCAGATATTTGGTGTTGAGATTCGGTATTCCAGTAAGAACCTGGTTTCTCCCACCTTCCTTGCTTTAGCATATTTTTCTGGCTTTTAGCCTCCACTTTAAAAGCTGACCACCTTTCATTTTTTATCTGCTGAGCCCACCTTCAAAACACAGATAAAAGTTTAAGAGGGAGGCAGAATTAGCCCAGGAGCTAGGTAGCCACTCAGGTCTGCAGGCAAGAAATGTTTACCTAAAACTTCAGTCAATGGAGCAAAGATGGAGGCACAGACTTGAAAAGCAAAGTCAAATGAATCCATGTCTGCTGCAGTAGGGACAGCCGGACAGATGTACAGCTCTCTTCAAAGGTTGCTTAAGGACCCTGAAAAGGCTGTGCCCTGAATCTCAATGTGGGTGGGCGGATAAAGGAACATTATTTCTCTTCTTCCTCTTGGTTTTCCCAGGGTATGCGCAACAAAGCAAACGCAATTTGCATTCAATGACTGAAAGCCACTCACATCTGTAAATGCTAACTGTCCCAGGCAGCAACACCCTCCAAAAGCCTCTTAGCCCCATTTCAAGGAGCCAGATGTGAAGAGAAAGCCTTCTGCTTTCCATTGTTTTTTCCACTTGAGCTGCAAGACCCTGGGAAGCTCCATGTGTGGGGAAAACATGGCACATTTTGCTTTTAAATTGAACCAAGCTTATTATGTTAGTGAGAGTTTAATTAAACTCTTGCTGGCGGTTGTGAAAAAGGTTAGCTTCCTCCCAGGCCTTTCTTCACAGGTTCTCTGCAGGTAGTGCACACTTTTCCCTTCCAACAGAAGGTCATTAGGACCATATGATTATGCACAGACTCTGGAATCTTCCGAGATGTTCCGGGAGCATTTGACTTATAACTTTCAATTTAATCCATCAACTCAGTGGTAATAGTAAAGGGATTATAACTATCCTACTCCCTGATCACAGGCGATTGGCTTTACTGCAGGGCCACCCGTACTAATCCTTTTCACTAAAATAAGGCAGGGCTGCCTGTGTTGTGATTTCCTACACCCTTTGTCCTCTTACATGTTTGTTCTTTCACTCTGAATTGAACTGAGGCTAGGAAAAACCTGCAAGTATTTCTTTGTACTCAAGCTTCACTTCTAGCCCAAAACAGTAGAGTTCTTGCAAATTGGGAGGGATGTTTGCCAGGACTGTAGTGCCTAGCACAGACCTTTGCAGAAACTACACTTGTGATTATAAATAGTTGGCCTTTCTTGGCATAAACGATTCTTGAGGGTATATTTTTGTTTGGAAAACTTAAGTACATAAATGCCATTAGGTTAAGCAGTTTTGTGTGCACATTCCTGGATAACCACACATAATGCTGTTGTTTAATGGACTTTGTATACTCCCTCTCCTACAATTTCATAAAGCTTTTTGGAGTATAGCATATTTTCATGCAAGGGGAAAATTAAGTCTTTGTTATTAAAGTAGGCCTTTCTTGGAAGCACAACACAGGAACTGGCAAACAGGTTTGAAGGAAACAGTAAATGAAAACTGCATGGGTTGGTGTCATGCTTAAATGTTAATCACATCCATTTTGCCAGGGAAACTGGTAGCATTAGAGCTTACATAATAATTGATCCATGACTTGCCAATGAATCCAATCTTTCTTCCTCCTCAAATCAGTTCAAAACAGGTGACTATTTAAGCTACATGGATGAGATGCAGGAACCATGTGTTCTTGAAACTGCCATTCAGCCGGCATAAATGGCAAGCAAGTTATCAATAAATTAACTTACCCTTTCAGTGGTAATGGGACGTTACCTTGATAGATAAAAAGAAAGTTATACTTGATATAATACATAATTTTGAATGGTCAATCTAGTAGGCGTGCTTATTTAAGCAAGGATATGCCCAAGAAATATAGTTTCTGGACTTCCAGGAGGAGGGCAGAATGAGAGGCTGTGAACCTTCTGATTTCAAGACCATTTAAATGCCAGTAAAAGAGTCTGAAGCAAAGGTTTCAGAAATAGCAGTCATAATAATCCCAAGAGATGCAAGGAAAAATGAGTAAAAGTGGAAAAAAGCGATTTTGAACTATTAAGAATGTTTGACAGTATGAGAGATGTACGAATTAAGAACCTGGGTGCAGGGTGAGGTGGGGTTAGGGACTGTGGAATCAGTAAGCCACAAAATGAAATGAAAATCAAAATAGGATTTAGAGAATAGTTGCAATCTAATTTTTAAACGTGGGAAGATATTATACTTATTTCAGAAGAGCTCATTATGGGAGGAAGGTATAAGAAGAAGTCAACAATGATAATACAGGTAAAATGGGGAATTGAGTGCTATTGGAAACTAAACAGAACATGAACTGGGGGGAAATATGCAAAGCATGAAAGAGATATGAAACGATGATGAAGATGGACCTAGAGAATGGAGCACTCTGGGAGAGATAAGAGTCCCTAAAGAAAGGGAAGGAATAAGCAGGGTAAACTGAGCACATGCCTACACACAACAGATGCTCTAAATAGATATGTGGAATGAATGAGCAAACAACAGAGAACAGAAAATAAAGATGAAGAAAAAAGATCCACTAGAAGAAAAATATCACCACAAATAAAATATGAAGGTATAAATAAAGCCTTATTTAAGATCCCATTTAAAAAATGAGATCAACATGCATCATCAAATATTTTATTTTACCTATAAGAGAAAAAGAAAGTATTCTGTAAGGAGCTCGGTTACAGATTTCATGCAAAGGATTAGAACTCGTAAGTGAATAAGGACTACGTTTTGTTTCATTGTAATAGAAAACCATGTACAAACCACAGAGTTAAAAGCTGTATAATTTGGGTGTTTTTTTTTTTAAACAACTTTATTGGAGTATAACTGCTTTACAATGGTGTGTTAGTTTCTGCTGTATCACAAAGTGAATCGCTTATACATATACATATATCCCCATATCTCTTCCCTCTTACGTCTCCCTCCCTCCCACCCTCTCTATCCCACTGCTCTAGGTGGTCACAAAGCACTGAGCTGATATCCCAGTGCTATGCGGCTGCTTCCCACTAGCTATCTATTTTACATTTGGTAGTGTATATATGTCCATGCCACTCTCTCACTTTGTCCCATCTTACCCTTCCCCCTCCCCATATCCTCAAGTCCATGCTCTAGTAGGTCTGTGTCTTTATTTCCGTCTTGCACCTAGGTTCTTCATGACCATTTTTTTGTTTGTTTTTTAGATTCCATATATATGTGTTAGCATACGGTATTTGTTTTTCTCTTTCTGACCTACTTCACTCTGTATGACAGTCTCTAGATCCATCCACCTCACTACAAATAACTCAATTTCATTTCCTTTTATAGCTGAGTAATATTCCATTGTATATATGTGCCACATCTTCTTTATCCATTCATCTGTTGATGGACACTTAGGTTGCTTCCATGTCCTGGCTATTGTAAATAGAGCTGCAATGAACATTTTGGTACATGACTCTTTTTGAATTATGGTTCTCTCAGGGTATATGCCCGGTAGTGGGACTGCTGGGTCGTATGGTAGTTCTATTTATAGTTTTTAAAGGAACCTCCATAGTGTTCTCCATAGTGGCTGTATCAATTTACACTCCTACCAACAGTGCAAGAGGGTTCCCTTTTCTCCACCCCCTCTCCAGCATTTATTGTTTGTAGATTTTTTGATTATGATATAATTTGGGTTTTTATCCAAGTTGTTATCCAAATGCAAAGACTTTCACACATTTTTGAGTCTTAAGGAGTTTAATTACCAACTAATGAACAATTGTTAGCTTCAAAGGTTACTTCAAAAAGAAATCTGATCTTAGAAGATAGACATGAAAAACATGATGCTGTTAAATATAGTAAGAAATCCTGAATTAGTAAGAATTTATTGAAGAGATAAGTAAATAAGAACAATAATTGGGAAGAATTATTTGTGATAGGAGTTGGGAATTAGGAGAATTGTTAAAATAAATGTAAATTAAAATAAGTAAGTTGAGTAGTAAGTTAAATCAATGGAGAATGCAAGTGAGGAAAAAGAGAAAAACAAAAATGGCAAAGGTTTCCAATAAAAGTGAGTCAAAAGATATTTTTCTATTAAAATATGGATATATAGATAAAATAGAATATCTTTGTTGTTTATATTAAGTTGATAGCCAATTGAATTATCAATAATAAGAAGGTTATTGCCAAAAGGAATAAACAAAAGCAAAACCAAGCAAATGTACTGTGTATATAACACCAAGAAAATCTAGAAAAAAAATTAATTGTAAAAACTGAGAGGTAAAAAGTTAGAATGGCAGAACATAAACTGAATAGGACTAAAATAATTAAAAGTTTATAAACAATCATGTGGGAAGCAAAACAAAACAGAGAAACAAACAAATACCCCCCCCAACCACCCTCCCCCTGCCCCCACCACAAACAAAACACTCCTAATTGGATTAATGCAATAATTTACTGGGAATCCTTTAGAAAGGCTTAGAAAGTCTAAAAATAAGAAAAAATAAATTTAAAAAACACTGAAAAGATAAATTAATCAAAGTGAAGGAAAAGCAGGTGGGGTGTCAGATACAGTTTAATTTAAAGCAAATGTTATTAAAGGAAGCTAATTATGTTAATTATGTGATGATAGAAGTCAGTTAATAATGAGAGCTGTGATATTATGTCTATAGGACACAAAGAACATAGCAACAAACAGAAAGCAATGACTGTTAAAAATCAAAGAGAAATTATAAGTACACAGTTTAAAATCAAGGTGTTAATACCCCATTACCAGAATATAAAAAGTCAAGAAGAAAATGATAAAGTAATAGAATAAAGAGCCTGAAAAACATACGTAAATTTACCATAATACAGCAGTAAGGATAGATATTGCCAAGCATTAAATGGAATGAACAACAAAACAACAACAGAAAACTCTGAAAGTCTATTGCTGGTTCCTGAAGAGATGGTGAATTAGCACACACTCCTCATTCCTTTAAATTCAACCCTGGGAAACTTCAGAAACAGAGGGAAGCAGAGATCCATGGAACTAACAGAGGCATTGAAATAAAGGGGAGCTCAAAGGCTGACCTGACAGGGGCCGGGGATGGGGTAGAAGCAGCCAGAGGTGGGAGGTGACCTGACCCAAGAGTAAGAGAATGGATGGAGGAGGAGTGAGGAGTCCTCTTCTTTCCTCTGACCCACTGGTTGGGGGATGGATTTGGGAGGACTATTGGAGTTCTCCTATTTCGCCCCTTCTGACATTGCCAACAGAGGGTCATTACTTGTCCTGCAATCCAGATGTCTGCAGCACCATGCAGCCCTATTCCTGTCCCCAGCATAGTACTCTCAGGGCAGCAGAAACCTCTTCTAAAGGGTAGAGGAGATGAAGGGAACTCGGGCACCCTTGGGTGTACATTTCTCTAGCCCTTCCCTCTCCAGATTCACAGAGCTGGGAATTAGAACCTAAAGAGATCCTCTCTTCCTATTCCTGCTTTGTGTTGAGCGTCCAGATGAATCCCTGATTGGAGAAGATACCCAGTGGAATGGAAGCAAATGGAGGAGTTGATAGCGGTGATGTGATGCTTGGGCTTTCTTCCCTGGTCTCATCCTTTTTCTTTCCCTTAAACACATCTGAAGGGATACCACCTAGGATTTGGCCCTTTCATCACATACTAACAGGCCTAATGGTTAAATCATCAGAGAAATGTAAGACCATCTGCCACAATAACTAGATATCAAAGGGTACAACTAGTAAAAGTGAAAGCAAACTAAACATGAAGCAGATTAATTGCAACAGATGGACCAAAAATTTAACGTAAGCATAATACATACCCTCAAAGACATAGGGGGTATATTGTAATAGAAAGCAAGAACAAGAAGTAAAGAAAAAGAACCAAATGTAAATTGGGTGTTAAACAAATATTTATAACAAATATTTATTGGTATCCCTGCCAAAGATGCACGACCTGAATCTAATCACGAGGAAACATCAGACAACTCCAAACTGAGAGCGTCTACAACTGCTTAGAACTCTCAAACAATGTCACTGTCATGAAATTAAAAGAAGGACTAAGGAAATGCTCCAGATTAAAGGAGGCTAAAGAGACATGATAGGTAAATGCAGTGCGTGATCCTGGATTGGATCCAGGACCAGACTTTGTATTTTTTATTTGCTACAGAGCAGTGCTGTCCGCTATGGGAACCACTGGCCGCATGCAGCTAATGAATAATTGAAATGAGGCTACTCTGAATTGAGATGTGCTCTAATTATAAAATACACACTGGGTTTTAGAATGAAAAGAAGAATGTAAAATATCTCGATTATAAATTTTTATATTAATTACATGTAGGAATGATAATATTTTGGCAATATTGGCTTAAATACAATTTATTATTAAGATTAATTTCACTTGCTTCTTTCTACTTTTTTAATGTAGGCACTAGAACATTTAAATTACATTTCTGGTTCTTTTTTTTTTTTTTTTTTTTTTTGCGGTACGCGGGCCTCTCACTGTTGTGGCCTCTCCCGCTGCGGAGCACAGGCTCCGGACGCGCAGGCTCAGCGGCCATGGCTCACGGGCCCGGCCGCTCCGCGGCATGTGGGATCTTCCCGGACCGGGGCACGAACCCGTGTCCCCTGCATCGGCAGGTGGACTCTCAACCACTGAGCCACCAGGGAAGCCCTTCTGGTTCAATTTTATGGCTTGCATTATACTGGTATTGTATAGTACTGCCATAAAGAACACTATAATTAGTGTACTTTGAACAAGGTATGGAGATTATAGTACTTTGTCAATGCTAATGATGAATGTATTGTAATTTTGTAAGAGAATGTCCTTATTCTTAGGAAATATATACTGAAGTATATAGAGGTAATGGAGCAGGCATGATTCTACTCACTCTCGGAAGTTTAGAAAAACATAAAATGTATATATATTTATGGAGAGAGAATGATAAAGCAAATGTAAACCGCTGGCAATTACAGAGTCTGGGTGAAAGATAATAAGGGGTTCTGTGTACCGTCTTTCCAACTTTTACATCAATCTGAAATTATTTCAAAACAAAAGCTTACAAAAACCACCCCCACACAACGGTTAAGACAAGCAGCACAGTAGCGGGGATAAAAAGCAGGGTGGTTAGCACTAAGAAGGGAGTGATGTGGCGAGGAGAAGTGAGGAACTCGCTCCCAGAAGGTGGCAGAAAGTAGGAAGAGAGAGAACATTTAAAGTAAAACCTAGATGATATGGAGATGAGTAGAAGTGACATCTTGGTCACTGGAGGCTCAGAAAGAGAGAAAAAAGGAAAGAAAATATTTGGAGGAAAAGAAATCCCCCAGAATTACAGGAAGAGGCAAGACGTCATATTTAAAGGATTCATAGAGTAGAAAAGTATTTTTCAAAAAGAAAAAATCCACACTTGGTCACATTAATGGTGAAAATTAAGAAATTAAGAATTAATTAAGACCATCAAAGATATAATTTAAAAAACTGAAATGCAGGGCTTCCCTGGTGGCGCAGTGGTTGAGAGTCTGCCTGCTGATGCAGGGGACACAGGTTCGTGCCCCGGTCCGGGAAGATCCCACATGCCGCGGAGCGGCCGGGCCCGTGAGCCATGGCCGCCGGGCCTGTGCGACTGGAGCCTGTGCTCCACAATGGGAGAGGCCACAGCAGTGAGAGCCCCGTGTACCAGAAAAAAAAAACAAAAAACCCTGAAATGCAGAAAGAGTAGATCACCTGGATAAAAACCAAAAATCAGATTGACATTGGACTTCTTAACAGCTGAATATAAGAATCCAATGTATGAAAGAAAAGGTTTTTGAACCTAGGTCTCATATTCTGACACATGCTATTTAAATGTGACAGCATGATAAAAATATTCTCAGGCACGTCAGGCCTCAGGGGGTTTGCCTTTCCAAAGACCTGCTATGGAAATACTCTTGTAAGAAGTACTCAATATGAAAAATACTAAAAAGCCATAGGCGATCAAAACTTCAGTGAAGCTTATGGTTGTGTAAAAAAGCAAAGACTAAAGAAAGGAAAAAGAAAATATCCATATGATATCACTTATATGTAGAATCTAAAATATGACACAAATGAACCTATCTATGAAACAGAAACAGAATTGTGGACATAAGAGAACAGACTGGTGGTTGCCAAGGGGGAGGGGGTTGGGGGAGGGGTGGAGTGGGAGGCTGGGGTTAGCAGATGTAAGCTTTTATATATAGAATGGATAAACAACAAGGTCCTACTGTACAGAACAGAGAACTTTATTCAATACCCTATGATAAACCATAACGGAAGAGGATATAAAAGAAGAATGTATATACATATAACTGAATCACTTTGCTGTACAGCAGTCATTAACACAACATAGTAAATCAACTTACTGCAATAAGAAAAGAAAATATCCATAACAAGTCAGAAGTAAAGTTCTAGCAAATAATCAATATGAAGTGTATATTTGGGTACAGGGATCATAGAGACCAAAGGAATGAGAGCATGCTAATGTTCTTGTTTTTTGTTCAGGGAAGATATAAATATTAAAATGCTTATGAAATCAATAGAGGTAAATAAACACAAGCATGTGCCTTAAATTAAAGGCAACCACCATAAGAACAAAAAAAATGAGTCAAATAACTTTTAAGTCAGCAGGATAAAACTTAACTCAGGCAGTGGAAAGAAAGGAAGTAGTTTCAAAAAATATAAAATAAGATGGCAGAAAAAAATTTTAACATGACTGTAATCACAATAAATGTGGGATAGATGGAATGAAACAAAACAAAGCCAGAGGGACCTTGCATGGACCAATGATGCTCGTGTGCCATAAATTAAGGAACATATTCCTTTGGCACCTGGCGTGGAAGAAGATAAAAGGCTTTCTAAAGTAAACATATGTGAGGTTATTAAAAACAAAACAAAACAAAACTCTGTAAATACAGAAAAGCAGAAATTACACACACTCTTATCAAAACAAAATAAACTTTCAGTGAAAAAGTGATCCAGAAAGAAACTGAACTAGCACAAGGAGATGACAAGAGGGCTTCCCTGTCTCCACCTAGACTCTGGGCTGAACAAAAGATCTCCCCTGAGAATTTATAACCACAAGCTCGGAGTTTGATATTATTCCATTGTTGTGTACCTTTGTGTTGCTCTAAAGAGGTCTGATCCTTTGTTACCCGTTTTTCTGAATGCTTTTAGGGCTGTCCCTCTCCCCATTATTCTAAACTTTCATGATGTTGTGTTGAGCACTTTTTCATTCACTGTGCCGAGCATGTGGTTCTGTTCCTGTGTTCTGTACAATGAACGGGCTCGGTCCTTCTACACTACCCTCTGTGCAGGTACTTAGGATTCATCTTCTCTTGC
This sequence comes from Monodon monoceros, assembly GCF_005190385.1. Lineage (NCBI taxonomy): Eukaryota > Metazoa > Chordata > Mammalia > Artiodactyla > Monodontidae > Monodon > Monodon monoceros. The sequence goes on along the minus strand of NW_021703784.1, from coordinate 66,069,221 downwards.
TCTACTAGGCAGCTGCCGCTTGTCCACCTGTCTTTCATCTTCCCAGATTCTGACGATATCTCTTGTAGGATGTGGCCTTCTTTCCTCTTTTCTTGTCTTTGTGGATACATATATATTCCTCTAGTGTTATTTTTATGGAATTTGAGGAAAGTTCAGTGATTAATGTGTGTATTCAATCTGCATGTTTAACGGGAAGACCAGATTGTTGATTTGTCCTTCTCCGATCTCAATCCATACAATAGTGAGTTGTTGCCATGAGACTTCCCAGAGAGATGGAGAAAAGGGAGAAGAAACTATTTAATCTGTTCTCTTTGCTCCTTCTTTCATTGAAACGGGGTGTCATGACACATGTGCTTGGTACCAAATTCTATTTCCTGGCAACATACTCTGTTTGTGACTCAGCCTGGTGGTGGCACAGCTGGGAAACTCTGATGGGCACCATTACTCAGCTTGGAAAGAGATTTCCCAGTGCTGATGGGAAGAAGTAGAATTATTGTTTGTTGCATGTTTAATTGTTTCTGAAGTTAGATCAAGAGAAGGGGGCTGTGGTCCACATGTGGCTCATCACTGTTCTAGGAACTGGACTAAGGAAACCCACAAATGGTCTTTTTCTTAAATGGGAAGAAACTCTGCAAGCTAAATATTATAAAGCTAACAATTCTTCCCAAAGTAATTTGAGGATTTAATGCAATCCCATTTAAAATTCTGGCAGGATCCTTTACAGAACTTGATAAAAACCATTTCACAATCATTTATAAAATAGAAAGACAATATCGAGGAATATTTTAAGAAGAAAGAGTACCTCCATCTCCAAGCCAGAAACCTGGCTTGTCAGCTTTGATGCTTCTCTCTCTCTCTCTCACTCCTCCACATCTAATCCATGACAGAATCTCCCTCTAAAAGGCATCTCAAAACTATCCATTCTCTCCATCACCACATCCACTGCCTTAGTTGGAGCTACCATCATCATTGCAATATCTTCCTAACCCATCTTCCCTTACACTACCTGCCCCTTCCAATGTGGTCCCACTCAGCAGCCACATAAGGTCCTCTCTCTCTCCTGCCCCAACCTCTTCAGTGTTTTTTCATTGTTCATCTCCCTCCACTTTCTTCCTTGCTCATTTCATAACTGCTTCTCATCATTCATTCATTCATCAACACCATTTATTGAGAGGCTTTCAATGTGCCAGACAATGAGCTAGGGCCTGGAGAGGTAAATGAGCAAAATCGAGCTTGATTCCTGCCAACACCCTAGTGGCTTTAAAGACAAAGGACAATAAACATGAAAAAAGGTTCAAGTGTGTTAGTAATTAAACCAATGCCAATTTAAAATAATAAGATTAATTTTTTATAACCATGAATTGGCCAAACCCAAATGAAAAAAGTTATATTGGATGCTAAAGAGGCTGGGAGAAACAGATGTACTTATTCATTATTTTTAACATGGTGAATTGATACAAATGTTTTGGAGAAGCATCTGGCAAAATGTCTCAAGAGCCAAAAAAAAAAAGTCCATATCCTTTGATCCAGCAGTCTTATTCTTGGGAAATTATTTCAAGGAAATAATTCAAAGGAAGGTGGAAGAATGGAGGAAGACTTGAAGAAGGAAGTTCTTTTTTTTTTTTTTTTTTTTTTTTTTCCAGGCTCCGGACGCGCAGGCTCAGCGGCCCAGCCACTCCGCGGCATGTGGGATCCTCCCAGACCGGGACACGAACCCGTGTCCCCTGCATCGGCAGGCGGACTCTCAACCACTGCGCCACCAGGGAAGTCTTTTTTTTTTTTTTTTTAAGAAGGAAGGTTTTTATTGCAGTGCTTTGTGTGTTAGCAAAAGACCTAACATCACCTAAACGTTCAATAAAAGAACAGTTAGATAAGTGGTTCAGAGAAAGCTGATGTAATAAATGACTATGGAAACAAAATCAAATGCAAAAAGTAGACATGATGTGTTCAAATGTGATGTAGAAACTCTGTACACAGTTGAATATAGGAAGAAATGAAAGCAGTTGCCAAGTATTAGAATGGTAGTCTTTCATGTGACTGAATTTAAGAATTAATCATTTTTAGAAATTAAGTGACCCAATGGAAAAGATGGCTGAATTCATGGTAAAACTAACTGATTCTATAGAGTATTCCAGTGGCCATGTTTATATTCCAGGCAATGTATTGCCAAATGAAAAAAATAATTGGCTCCTGGAAAAAAATGTCCCTTTCGTCAATGTGTATTTGTCAAATGGTGTTAAAATCGACGCTATATCAAAAATGGGGGGAGTTATGCAGTTGACATTGTCATGGGAGATTACAGAGTCTCTGTGGGGTAGAAGCACTTGTCAAAAACCCAGACGCTGTGTTCAGAGTAAGAGAGCAAAGAGACTCAGCATCTGTTAGGCAACTCCTAATCTCCTGGTGAAGACTGGGCATATCTCCAGCCCCTGGGACATCCCTATGCGGTGACACTGCCTGGTCACCATGTTCTTGTAAAGAACAAAAGCTCCTGGAGCACAACAGACTCGCAGTACCAAGGACAGACCCTGGGGGGCATGCCCTTCTCCTAACACTGCAGGGTTCCGGAGCTCAGCTCAGGCTCAGCGAATCCAGACCGCTGATTTCTTAAGTTATGCTCTCCACAGGCCAGGTCTTCGTAGAGTGCGGCCAAGCTATTCAGAATTTGGTAGCAGTTGAGACCATGGTGGTATAGCAGAGCCTTATTAAAAGATGCTTTGTGAATGAGAGATTTAATTTTACTGCAGAGGAGAGAAGACTGCCTTGTGACAGCCCCCAGAGGAAGGCAAAAGGGAAACAGAAGATCTGAGCTTTGATTTTGGTTCTGAATTCTCTCTGGCTACGTGACCTGAGCCCTTAATTTTTTTGTGTTTTTTTTGGTGCTTGGGTTTTTTTTTTTACTTATAAAATTAGGAGGTAAAACTTGCATGATCCAGCCTTCAAATGGATTTCTAGATACTACTCACTTAGTAGTGTTTTAAAAAGATTTCACTGGGCTTCCCTGGTGGCGCAGTGGTTGAGAGTCCGCCTGCCGAGGCAGGGGACACGGGTTCGTGCCCCGGTCCGGGAAGATCCCACATGCCGCAGAGCGGCTGGGCCCGTGAGCCATGGCCGCTGAGCCTGCGCGTCCGGAGCCTGTGCTCCGCAACGGGAGAGGCCGCAACAGTGAGAGGCCCACGTACCGCAAAAAAAAAAAAAAAAAAAAAATTTCACTTAGCAAATAAATGAACTAATGATTGAATGAATTAAAAAAAAAGATTTCAGTATTTCCAGATGGCCAGCACTGATTTATGGCATTACAATCGGAGGGAATGCCAGAGGTCATTTATACCATCTTCCTGCCTTCCTTACCTCAGGCCTAGCTCCTCCAAGAGAGAGGGGTATCATGGATACAGAGAATACTTTGTTTTCCAAGAGAGGGAACCCCAGAAACAGCATCTAGAATAGACCAGTTTGTATAATGATTGAGAAGAGCCACCTGCAGATGTGACCCACCACAAGACAGGGCTGAAAGCACAGGGTGCAGAGTCCAATGTGAACTCTCAAGGGCAAGTTCCCAAAGATGACTGAAGGACAGACCCCTTAGGCTGCTACCTTATCCTACTGCAGAGGTTCTCAGGTGTGGTTACAGACCCTTGGGACCACCCCCCCCCCACCGCCCCGCCCCCGGCCCTTTCAGAGGGACCTACGAGGTGAAAACTATTTTCATAATAATACTAAGACAAAATTTGCCTTTTGTAATGTGTCGACATTAACACTGACAGGGCAAAAGCAATCATGAGTCAAACTGCTGGCACTCAGTGTGGGTCAAGGCAATGGCCTTGCACTGTATTAGTCATTAATGTATTCCTCACTGCCAGGGACTTGCTGCAAACAAAAACCCCAAAAGTCAGTTTCACTTACGAATGGCCTTGATGAAACAATAAACATTATTAATGTTATGAACTCTCTACCTTTGAGTCCACATGTTTTTATTATTCTGCGTGACTAATTGGGAAATACACATAAAGCCCTTCTGCTATATACTGAGTACTGGGACTGTCTTGAAGAAAAGCACTTGTGCAATTGCTTGAGGTACAAGCTGGACAATTTCATTGTCATAAAACATCATTTTTACTTGAAAGAACAAATGACAGATTATGGTTATTCAGCCTTAAGAATTTGGCATACATTTTCTTAAAAACTGAAATAAGCCTGTCACTTCAAGAAAAACACCTGACGGTATTTGCTGTCAATGATAAAATTTGAGCTTTCAAGCAAAACTTGGGATCTTGGGAAACTTGTATCCACCACCATGAATTTGATAGCTTTATCAATACTTAAACACTTTACTGATGAGATTGGAAGTGATCTTAACGAATATGATTTTTTTAAACGAATATGATTTTTGATGTTGCATAATGAAATGTCTCAATATCTGGATGATCTGCATAACTCAGTAAACCAATATTTTCCAAATGACCAATAGATGATGTTATAAAATCATTCATTTGTGAAAGATGCATTCAAAGGGCAAGCGGAAAGCAATGCATTTTAATGTAACAGAGTATAAGTTCGTTGATACGGTTTCACATTCTATATTGTAATTCTCCTTTAAGAAACTACCATTTGCAGAGTTTTGGTGTAGCATCAAAGAAGATTATCTGTAATTATCTGAAAAGGTTATTTAAATATTCTTCCCATTTCCAATTACATATCTGTGTGAGACAGAATTTTCTCATATACTTAAGCCAGAAAAAAAAAATGCCACAACAGGTTAAATGCAGAGGCAAATATGAGGATCCAGGTGTCTTCCATTAAACCAGGCATTAAAGAGATTTGCAAAAATGTAAAACGATGCCCTTTTTACTAAATTTCTTTTGTTTGGACAATATAGTTATTTTCATAAAATATGTTAACATGTAATAATTTAATCATTGCTAATTCATTATATGTTACTTTTAAAGTTAAATGATAAGTGATATTTAAAATTTTCTGTTTTAATTTCTGAGATGGTGAAATATTGAGAGATACAATCCGTATTAACAAAAGTATATTGGAGTTCTCAATAATTTTTAAGCCCATAAAAAGGGACCTGCTCTGAGATGCTTGCAGAGAAAGTGGAATTTGGGATGAGTAATTAATAAGAGGAGGACCTGTCATGTATCAGCTTGCACTACTGTTGAGAAGTGTCATGACTTAATTGGGCTAAATGGCCAGGGTTGGTTATCAAGACAGAATCATCCCTGGAGGGGTAAAATGAAAGTCATCTATTACCTAAGATTGGCAGAAATCACTTTTGTGAATATTGAATTCTCACGGTCCTGATTAGACCTTGAAGGGCACCTTTCTGTGCCCTTCCAATTGCCTCCAGTGCCCCTAGTGCCCAAGTCCATCCCTTTCCCTCCAGGGAAAGTCTGGCCCTGTCCCTGCTTGATGCTGACCATCGTGGCTAATGTGGGCTAAAAATCTGCCTCCCGGGTCATGGTGAATGCCACTCTGAGTCCAACAATCAGTGCCCAGTACTTGGCAAGGCCCCAGGCACTTGCAGGCACTAAGAATGAAAGATGAGCATGTCGTGGCTTTTGTCCTGGAGGACTTCTCAGTCTGGTGGAGAAGAAAGGCTCCTGAAGAAATAATTACAGTATGATGTGATAAATGCTCTTCTGAACATAGTGACCAACTTTTTTCCAACCAAAAATTAGGACACACTCTGACATCTGACAATGAAACAATTTTGAGGTACTTGAAACACATGTCTGCTATACATATTAAGAAACTCCCAACAACTCCGCAGAAATTCTGTGTAGCTTTGTACTTGATTTGGCCTAAAGACCCAGAAACAATGGTCTGTACCCTTAAAAAAATTCTGGGAAATAACAGTGTCAGAACAGAAAAGAGCAAGAAACGCCTTAGGATTACAGAAGATGAGTAATAGGCCCCTAACATTTTCTTTCCTCTGGGTTAGTGGATGGGAGGCACTAGAGGAAATTTTTTCCATCATGCTTGTTCCAAGTGGTTTTTTCCTCTCCAGGCAGAGAGTCCAAGTTTGTTCACACAGGTCTCCCACATCAGCTGAAGCAGATCAAGCTGAATCCCAGAGTCAGAAGAATGAACTAGTATGAGGCTTCTAAGATCTCCAGCCTTGATTACATGTGGCTAAAATTAAACAATAAGGTTCTTGATCTGCCAAGAAATGGAGTCCCCTCTGGGTGGGCTGTTTGGGGACCATGGAGGTTATGGTCTAGACTGGGTCTTCTTAAGTCCCAACCACGTACCCTTTGCCCCCCTCCCTTTGGGGCTGACCCAAAACCCTCTTTTTAGTTTCTTTCTCCAGCCTCCCTGTTCTCTCCCAGCTGCGGCAACTCCCAAGTGAAGCGAACAAGACTAAAACACACAATGAACCAAAACATGCTCAGTGCCACACATGGACATCCTGCCACCCACAGTTAGAAAGAATGGGCTACACTGGGTCTCAAAGGCAATCCAAATGAAAGGCAGGACAAGGAGCCTGACAAACCCCTTCTGCATCTTGGATCCACTACCATTAGCCACTCATTCTGAGGGTTCTGCATCCGCAGATTCAACCAACAACGGGTCATAAATATTTGAAAAAAAAATTCCATAAAGTCTCAAAAAACAAAACTTGAATTTTCCACACAATAACTACTGACCTAGCATTTACATTGTATTTACAACTATTTACATGGTACTAGGTATTATAAATAATCTAGAGATGACAAAGTATACGGGAGGATCTGCCTATGTTTTATGCAAATACTACGTCATTTCACATATACGGGATTGAGCATCCATGGATTTTGGTATCTGTAGGAGTCCTGGAACCAATCCCCCTCGAATGCCAAGGGACGATTGTACTTACGTTGGACTAGGGGCAAATCATGATGTCTCTGTGATCTCCAGTGAGCTCATTCACAAAAGCCCACAAAAGGTTATTTTGAGGATGAAATGACAACATATGTAAAACTGCTTGCCACTCAGTAAGCTCACTCTTCATAGTTATAATTTTCATATCATTTGTGTGATTATTTAATTAGTGTCCGGCTCCCCATTAATCTCTGAGTTGCATGAGAACATGGGTTGTGTCTTTTTTATTCACTCTCATATCCCTAGTGTTTAGCACAGTGTCTGCCACGTTAGGCATTTGATGAGACAACTGTTTGATAAAAGGGAGCTGGTAGGGTCCTGATTAAGGATTTACTCTAAAACAGCAAGTTTGGGGTTGCCTGACAACTCTCATGGATTCGTACTGGCTACCTGGAGCATGGTGTAATAAGGATTCTAAGGTGGTATCTGATATATTAGCAATACACGCTATGGTTGAGGATGTTGAGTATTTGTTGACCTTGGCCTGCGCAGTCAAGAGCAGGTGGTCCCTTTTGCCAGTTCTTTCCAGAACAAATAGGCTGGTTGTATGGACAGAGCCACTTCAGGAGCACTGAGGTTACCAAATATCTGACCTGAAGAGAAGCAGCATGACCTCAGGAATATTTTTTAAAATCACAGATAAGAAAACACTTAGAACAATGCTCTGCAAAGAAGCTGAAAGCATCCGACTATTATATCTGCCTGTCTCGATGAATTCGCTTTCTTGGAATGTGTTTCATGAAGGCATTGATTGGTAAGAAGGAGAAGCTAGTATATCCCACAACCAGAACTTTGCAATACCCTCTCCCCCAACCCATAAGGAAGCTGTTCTACTCACGAGGGTAATCCTTTGGGTGTGTCTTCTCAGACCAGTTCCCATAAAATGTGAGCCTGTACTTGGCAGTTCCACAGGCGCAGCAGTCCAGGATTGGCTTGTCAGTCACCCCGTCAAATGTGGAGTCTGAAAGAGTCAGGAAAGTCACCAAGTTAGGAAGCAGCGGTGGGTCATTTATAGGACAGCACCATCTCGGTCTCGTTCTGTCTTGAAGGCTTGGGAAAAGAAGATGAGGTACAGTTTTCACCGATTAATAACTCAGAACCAGGTCCAGCTATAAAGGACTTTATATACCTCTAAGGGTGATAACTATATATTTTGCAAATTAAAAAAACATCAGAACTTCTGCTCTAATAATGTGAGGAGACCTATGGGACCAATAAGGTAGAATATTTGGGATGGGGGCCCATCTTGATATATTTTCTGGGCCCAAATCTCCTTCCCCACCCCTCCCACAACAGGATTTCTCCACCAGATTTTAAGAGGAATATGCCTGTGTGTGTTTTCTCTAAGGAATATTCTCTGGGGCCAAATTGCCAGGACCAGAAAAAGCTTTGAAGGAGAGAAATGAGAACAAGCAGAGGGATGTGAAGAACTGCTGAAAATTATTTCTAAAAAGATATGCATGTATAGTCACGTCACTTCTTATCAAGCTTACAGAGAGTTTACTGGGAGGGTTGGGGGTTTGGGAATATGTCCATAAATTCAGGTTTACTTCTGAGCATAGAAGCAGCCGGGAAAAACTCAAGATTCCCAATCCGCCCCCACTTTTAACTGCGAATAGCTGATAAGTGGAGAAAGATTACATGAATAAATTCAGTATTTCCGACTGTCAAGCCCACACCCCTAACTGTGCATTGTTGCTTTTGGTCTGTTCTGCTTCCTGCAAGATGAAACAATGTCTACAGACGCAACTTGTTTCAATTGCTTTTTCTTTGCTTCCTCTGGAAGTATTAACATAAATGTTCTCTCTCTTTTTGCAAGTTGGACATTTATTCTTAACTATTATATAAAGAGCAGCAACAAAGAGTATAAAAATCTTTTTGAGTGTTAGGAAGAGCATTTTACAAGTCTTCCTTATGGAATTCACTGGGTTCATTTGGTTTGAATATGCAAAACCAGTGATGGGTGGAAGAAGCGAATTCTGGGTTCGAGGATGGAGACAAAAGTATGGGATATTGTAATAAGAACTATATTGTATAGAGTCTTCATACATGCTGATCCCTTTCCATATATTGTCTCATTTGATCCTGACAAACCTAGGAGGTCAGGACTTTGGTTAACCCCATTTTATAGATCATGAAACTGAGGCAGATTAGGTGACCAGCCCAAGGCCACAGGGTTTAGTAAGTGGTGTAGGCAGAACTGGAGCTCAGGTCTTTTTGAGTCCACAGCCCATGCTCTTAACCTCTACACTATATCACTGCAGGAAAGACCTTCTGCTGGATAGGTCTGCATAAACACCCATGAGAGAAATTGGTGTGTGTTTCTCTTTTTGCTTTTTCAAATGAAGAATGGTACATTTGAAAAATTACCTCCCTACATGGCTCCAGAATCTCTAAAGAGATCTGAAACCATCCCAAATAGAAATCATTGTTTGGCTACTTTTTGTACACTAGAAGAGGCTACAGCATTGTTTGTGTTAGGAGAAATCTTCCCACTGCCTTATGTACACGAAGTCCAGATCTGATTCCTGTGTGAGCCACTTTGATACTTAAGGGACAAGCCCTGTTGACTATATTTCAGGAAAGGTAGCGTATATGAGTAACTCCTGAAGGTTCTTCCTTTTCACATTTCCATTATGATCACCTATGTTGTTAAAAAAAACTAAATTAGTTTTGAGAAAGGAATTCAGAGCTAAGAGATACATGCTGGGGTTTCAATTGTAACTACTCGGCACTGTAAATGAGGCAGCAATAATCTCTCAAAAAACCAAAATAAGGCAAACTGGTAGCTTTACCTTATCAAAAGGGCTCTCAGATATAAGTAGTGAACTTAAAGATGCACCCAGGGGTTCAAGGGAATGCACTTATAATAAACCTTTTGGAATTCCAAAGGAAAATAAGCTTCCATTTAAAAAATAAATTTCTAAGCTTGAAAATAAAAACAGACATAACTGTTTCCTACTGGGGAAAAGCCCACTGAAAATGAATCAGGTTTTCAAAGGGCAGTGATAACAAATGTTAACTTACCCCTCTTCTCCTAACAGTGCAGGGCTTGCCCAATACAGGTAATTGCAGGCCCTGCAGCATCTCCCAAGCTGTCCCCTCCCCCTCATTTCTACTCTTAATCCATCAGTTTTCTTTTCTACTGTCATCCTTTATTCTTTGCTCTTCCCTTGTCTTCTTTTTCTCATGATCCCTTCTCTGCCCACATTTTCCTCTCATCTCTGCTTTTCCCTTCATCTTTTCCTCTTTGTCTCTCTCCCTTAATTGTCTATGACATGGTATTAAAGTGAGTACATGTGTGCATTTGTTTATTATACGTCACCTTTTGGAATATTTTATGTTTCTCTGTTTTTAATTGTAAGTAGCTTAATGTTTTATGTTTCTTTTAAAAAATAACGATTGCCATTGCTTTTAATCTGTGCAATTCTTAATTTTCCCCTATGGATAAATAGCTTCAACTGGGGAAAAAAATAATAGACACTAGTTTCTCTCTTCCTTTCCTTGATAGATTTGATTTGACTTAACAAAGAGTGTGAATACCTTAATGAAAGAGCTGGAGATAATCAAGTGGGCATACACATTTAAGAAAAATCTCTTTGCTCTATGCTTATATCTTAAAGACTTTTTGTACAGGATCTGCTTTGCTAACTGATGGATTTCCTCATGGGTCTGCTGTCTCCAGGGGTCATATACAACAGCACCTAATGATCCTATAGCCCAGGTCCTGCTGGGTCTTTTTTTGTCCACAAAGTTGCTGTTGGAAAGAGGTCTTCTTATACAGATTCGTGCTTAGTCATTTTGATAGGATCTCTGCTTCAGAAGTGGTAACCAATAGAGATTTGCAAGGTCATTTTACTGACACTGTATCTGCAGACTGTTAGCATATTCATAGCTTAGACAAGGCTTTCACAACATCAGGACTGAGGCTTTGGAAAGTGCAATTTAGTTGATGGTTGCTGTCAGTACATGGGGCTGACAGTGAAGTGTCTTCTAGGAACCCTCAAATCTGGGAAATAAGGCTGTCCTCTGAGAGTCAAACTAGCAAAACCTCACCACAGTGGCCATGATTAGCCAACCAAGAGGTGAGCTAGAATAGCCACAACTCTAACCCACAGGACCTGGAGGTCATCTCATGGAGGCTGGGCAGGGATGGGATTGTCCATTAGGAACCAAGAGCCTCAAGAGTTGAGAAGTTCTGGGTCTGGGGAAAGGCTAAGTGAATCTGTGGACTATGAAATACAGGAAAGCCTCAACAGCCATGCATGGTGATGCCCACCTGGAAACTGCCCAGGGCGCTGGCCCACAGGTTGCAGCTCTCTGGCGCCTTTGGCAGGCATGACCGTAATGCAGGGCAGCCAACTCTCTCCCCTTTAGCTCCTTCCATGCTCTCCAAGAAGTCCTCCACATAGGACCTAGTTTCTGCTCCAGCTCATCTATAGGGAGACCTATGCTTTGATCTACCCAAAGTAACAATCCAAGCTACTGAATTGGGAGGTAGTCACTTTGATAGAAAGGCAGTGGTTAGGGCAATGGCTCCTAGGTCCAAACTCTGACCTCCCCCACTAGCTGTATCATGCTGAGTGAGCTCTTTAAACTTCTCATGTCTCAGGCTTCTCATTTATAAAATAGGTATGATATAATAGTCTTTACCATATAGGACTGTTATGCAGGTTACATGATTAAGGCATGTGAAGTGCTCAGAATGGTGCCTGGCATGTAGCAGGCACTAAAAAAAAAAATTAGCTCTTATTATTATTTTCCCAGAAGACCTTTATCAACTTTTCTTTTTCTTAGTAGCTTACGATTTGCTAGAAATAGAATGATTTCTTCTGAAAACGCAAATTGTTCTAAATGTAAAAAAAAAGTCTGTACAAATTAATAGAAATTAAAGAGTGAAGATGTATAATTTCAGAACATTTTCCATGTTTATTTAGTTCTCTAATGACTTCTAAACACATTTGGATGTTTCAAACTTTAATTTTTCATGGTAGATTACTAAATAAGCTTTGGGCTGTAGATAACAATAGCTAACACATACACATATATAATATATATATGTATGTGTATATATGTAGGTATGCGTGTATATATGTATGTGTACATAGCAATATACATATCAATATATATATTTACTATGTACCAAGGAGGCACGGTACTATTTTACATACATTAAGTTGCATGACGAGGGCTTCCCTGGTGGCGCAGTGCTTGAGAGTCCGCCTGCCGACGCAGGGGACACGGGTTCGTGCCCCGGTCCGGGAAGATCCCACATGCCGCGGAGCGGCTGGGCCCGTGAGCCATGGCCGCTGAGCCTGTGCGTCCGGAGCCTGTGCTCCGCAACCGGAGAGGCCACAACAGTGAGGCCACAACCGCAAAAAAAAAAAAAAGTTGCATGACGAGGAAGGGCAGAGGCAGGATTTGAAAGTCAGCTGGATCTGAATCCAGGACTCTGCTCCAACCTCCTCAGTCTACTTGGTCCCTATAAGCTTTGTTAGAACACCTTCAAGGAGAGGGAGTTGACGAGCCTGCACACCCAAGGACGAGATCCTTGAATGAGGTGAGATCACAATGTCAATGCCCCCTTGACATCCCCGTTTCCCTAGAGAAAATCCCCCCCTTCCTGCCTGGGTGCCCCAAAAGTTCCTGCTAGTGATTACTCCAGACAACTGTTAACAGACTTTTTAAAGGTACACAATTGTGTGTTCCTTAATTAAGTCCTGTGAATTATTCCAAGGAACCTCTTCAGAATAATCACTGTTTCACAAAAATAAGGAGACGACGACATCAATATAAGGTACATATCTCCTATCCAGGGAATCAAGCTGAGTAATTAGAGTTTAGGGCAGATCCAATTACCCACAGCACACAGCCAGATTAAAAACTGGAGCTACGTGAGGACGCAAACCCAGAGGAACTCAGAAAGCCCAACTGCCTTAATTCCTGCAGCTGAATCCTTGGACTCAATGAGCCACCTTCCATTTCTCTAGCCCTCTCTCACCCACACGTCCACAAATCCTTACCTTGTTCACAAAGTTTCTTGGTCAGAGAGCCCTCATCTTGAAAATAAATGATGCGTTTCTGTACGATGCTAGCCCTGTGGGGAAAGAGGACACAAGCACATGGTGAGGAGGGCAAGTCTGGGGGATGTCAGATCCCGGCTTGTCCACCTACAGCTGTGTGGCTTTGGGGGAGTGCCCCCAACACTCTGTGACTCAGTTTCCTCATTGGAAAACTAGCATTAAGAATAATATCTACCTCCCAGGATTGCTATGAGAACTAAATAAGAAAATGTACGCCAAGAGTTCAGCATATACCTAGAAAACACTCAAAGATTAGTCATGGTGGTGGTGTTGGTGGCGCTCATATTATTATTAAGGTAGGAAGGTGAACTAACAGCATTTTCAATAACTTTTCTCAGTGGTTCATTTACTCTCGTTTCGTATCAAATTATTGAGGCCATTTATAGATCAAATAAATTCAAATCAGGAAAGCATGTCAATTTCTCTTCCTGAAGGGGAAAATAAAACCCTAAAAATATATTTTGATTTGTTCTGAAAATGTCATTCTATATCTTTCCTGAAAGACTAGACGAAACTATCTCCTACGTTCTGAACAAAGACAACTTCAGCTGTTATATCTCCCTCTTAAACATGTCAAACACAGGATCTTAGAATTTGGAAAGAATATTTTGAGGTTGAAAAATGACTTGCTTTTGGCCAGCATATATTTTCTCTTTAATCTAGGATTGCACAGACATACTACTCTGCAGTTTATTTTCAGCTGGCCTTGAAGAGGCCTGAAACCCAGTGTTCCAGTAATTTGAAAGTCCACAACACAACATTGAGATGGTGCCGGTGGATCCTGAGCCATTTCTATTGATTTTCTTCAGCAATGTTACCCAATCAAAAGGTAATTTTCACTTTGATTTTCCCTGTTTAACAGATAAAGGGAGTCCTCAACTTCATCACAGCTGACCACACTGAACCAGGGATAGTCACACAAGCTGCCCTGTGTCACATGATCGCAGACCCAGGAATGGGCCCAAGTGTGCATAGATCTGCATGCAGAGCACAGAGATGGCTCTCTCGATGGTCTGGGCCTAGGCCAAAACGACTTTCCAAAGAAATGTCTACTGTACACTCAGTCTTTCACAAAAAAGTAAAATTGAGGCCAGCCTATTAATGTCTTTTACAGTCTTTCCCCACCCAAGAGAGAAGAGATGTTGAAATAACTGAATGAAATATACTTCCTATTGACACAAGCTACTATGATTATTTATCCATTCTGTTGACCATCAAGCAGAATGTTTCTTTGGGCCAAGAGAACACTCTGGAGAACACTCGCCTCAAAGCCAAATAACAAAGCCTTCTGTTAGTTGGAGTATCCCATCACCCACCACAGTGCTTCCAGAATGTTCCCCAGTGAAATTGCCTCAGGGACCCCTGTGGAGAGCAAGGAGTAGGCCTAGTGGGAAGTATCCCAGGCCCCACGTTCTTGCTTCAAACAAAGGTTCCAACCTCACTTCAACCCAAAGCAGCCCCCTCTCCCATGTGTCTTCCTGTTGTATTTGCTGGTGTATTTTCAACAAATAATTGCTGGAGGTGTGCTTAGCGACCAGGCATTGGCCAGGGACACTGTCACGAACGAGACAAATGGGGCCACTTCCCATTCTCAAAGTTGACAGAATAGTGGGGAGAAAGCATCAAACAACTAAACCCTCAGTTAATGAATGGAGACATCCACAGGGTGTGGGAGAGTGTATCACAAGGGTTCCTGACCAAGCCAGGAAAGGTTCCTCCCAGAAAAGGTGACTGAGCTTAGATTTGAATGACTAGAAGCTAATTAGGCAAGTGGGATGGAGAAGCAAAGGAGAGGGCATGCTTTGTAAGATCCTTGAGGTGGGGAGGGCTGCAGCTCACTGGAGAACCCACGAGTGCTAAACCAGGGAGGTGTGAGATGAGCTGGGGAGGTGGGCGGGGCCACATCGCCCAGAGCCTGCAGGGAGATGGCATTTTACTCCAAGCTTGATGAGAAGTCCTTGGGAAATGTGCCATGAGGAATGAGATGATCAGTTCTGCCCTTTTAAAAGAGGCTTTGGGGGCTTCCCTGGTGGCACAGTGGTTGAGAGTCCACCTGCCAATGCAGGGGACACGGGTTCGTGCCCCAGTCCAGGAAGATCCCACATGACGTGGAGTGGCTGGGCCCGTGAGCCATGGCCGCTGAGCCTGTGCTCCGCAATGGGAGAGGCCACAACAGTGAGAGGCCCGCATACCGCAAAAAAAAAAAAAAAGAGCCTTTGGACCACAGAATAAAAATGGATTGGTATATGGTTGCAGTACACGGAGCTCCCATGCAAATCAAATTTTGTTTCAATAAAGGTCTCCTGATAAAATGGTTTGAAAACACCTGATCTGGGACTTCCCTGGCAGTCCAGTGGTTGGGGCTCTGTGCTTCCACTGCAGGGGGCATGGGTTCGATCCCTGGTCAGGGAACTAGGATCCTGCATGCCAGGCGGCCAACAAACAAACAAACAAAACACCTGAACTACAGGATGAAGTACAAACTTACCATGGTATTCAAGGCTCTTCATAAAAACCTCCCCCAAACACTACCCTGGCTTTATTTGTTGGCATTTTGTGCCATGCTCCCTGGGTTCTAGGCTATGCAAAGTTTATCCCCCTTGTCTGAACACCTCTTTCACTCCACCACACCCTTACCTGTGCTGTTTCCTCTCCCAGAATCTCCCATCACCTGTCTTTGCTAGCACTGGTAACAAATACTCTGAATTTTCTTCCTCCTGCTGTGAGTGGGAGAATAATGGCAAACCCTATGATATAAAGGCATGATGATGCTTAGAAAAATTAAATCACCCCCAGATTTTCCAAAACTATCATTATAAATATTTGAGGGGCCATATTTCCTTTAAGATATTTCTATTTCTTTCATGCCTTGTTTTATAAAGTCAAGTTGGCCCTCTTTTTGGTAACAGTTGTAATTTCTGAGCCCTTATTATGTGCTAGTCACTGTGCTAGGGAGGCCCTTCATGTACATCATCTTACATACCTTCTGCTTTACATATACTACACATCCTCAAGCTCTTTATCAAAACACTTGGGCTAGATGTGTTTTTGAATTCAGAGTTTTTCAAATATTAGGAAGTTAAGATGGCAATAGGCCATTAACATCCCCATGATCAAACATATCCAAATTCTGCCACAAAATGTAACAATATTCATACTACGAGAGTAAATAGAACTTATAAATAGCTTCACGTCAGTTTAGGTCAAGTTCAGCAAACTTATCAAAATGCTCTTGTTTTCAGAGGGATTAAGATGAGGGTTTGTGGCTATTTTCACCCTAATCTTACAGGTGGCGATGACTGAGATGCAGGGAGGTTAAGTAACATGCTCAAGGTGTGAAGCCTCCCACCTACTGCCAAAGTCCACGGTCTGTCTGAGGCTCAGAGTGCTCGTAAGGACTAAACACGATTACCTATAAAGAGTATAACTGCACTGTGAGGAACGTATTGTTATAAAATGTAACCTCGAATTGATTTGGGGGGATCTATTTTAGCATCTCACGGAGCACACAGTGGAGAGCTGAGACTTCCGTGGGTCTCCCCGGAGCCTGGGTCATGATCACCTGAAGCTCTCCATGAAAAGACGAGCATATATCCCCATGTCCAAGCTTGGCCAACCCTCTAGACCGTGCCCTTTGGATTTCAAACTCCGTGCAGATCCAATGTGGCATACAAGGCTTGTTCTGATCTGGCCCTGGTGATCAGGCTTTATCTCTATCCAGTCCCTCCTGAGCACCCTACCCAAACCATATCCTATACCTGTCTTCATGATCTCACACCCTTGGGCTCCTGTCCATGGGACTCCTTCTGTCCTTCCTTGTGATTCCTCAATATACACCACACACACACACACACACACACACACACATATGCACACACTCTCTCTCTCTCTCTCTCTCTCAGTTACCTAACTCATACTCAACTAAGACGTTACTTCCTTCAGATTGATGTCTTGCCTGGATGTTCTTCCTTATGAGAGCCATAGCCACTTGGGCTTCTCCTACCCAGCACTTATTAACCTGTATTATAATTGCCTGTTTACTTTTCTATCTCCTGTGCTAGATTATAAGCTTCCTGAGAGCAGGAACTGTACCTTACTTATTTCTATAGTTGTTAGTATCATTGCAATCCTGGGATTCAAGTAGAAGGAACAGAGTTTGGAAAGGAAAGAGTTTGAGATTGAGCTATCTGTAGGGCATGATGGTGGTCGTAGGGGGTAGTTAGACACAGGGACCTGTAACTCAGGAGAGACTTGAGGGGTGGGGAGGATAGATATGGCAGTCACTGGGGCAGAAGTCAGGATCAAAGCTTTTAGAGTGGCCGATGTCACCCAGGGAAAGTGTGTGGCATGAGAAGAGAGTCTAGCTGAGCCCAGAACTCTGAATGCCAACATTCACCCACAGACATGCCAGCAGAGACCAAGACTTTGGAACACTTGGTTGCAGAAGATGTTTCTTTTTACTCCTCATTTGGTCAACTCCTGAGAGAATTTTATATTCTGAGAAAATACATTTCATTACGAGTCTGTTCCCCTCAGAAGTATAAAACTCAGCAGAGATTTATAAATCATATTATAGTTCAGAAAAATAATAGCTTTACAAGACGAGAATGCTGTTAGTAAGAATTCCCTCAGCATTTCAAAATGACAAATTTCTCCCATTCTGTGTTGCAATTTGGCAGTCCTGTTGCATAGCATTTATATACTGATATACTGAATGCTCTCTTATCATGAAAGAACGTGTTAAGGAAATCTAAATTAAATTTCTCAGTATGTTAGCTTCTCAAACTTCAGAATATTGAGGTTCTAAATAACTTACTAATCATTTCAAAAGTTTCCTTTTAAACCTAAAGTGGAACATTTCCAGAAACGCCATCCTGAATCTCTTAGATGCTCTGCTCTTTTCTGTCTGATGAGTTTCTTCATTTGCTGTTCTTTTTCCTTGGGGAGTTTGCCTGTTGGAATAAAGTTAGAGCTGGCTAAGTTGTAGGTTTGCTGTCTAGCGCTGAAAAGGCCTGCGATCCCTGTTCTCACTGAAAAGGGACAAGGAGACCTCAGAAACTGAAGGACTTGGGAGAGATCAGGCCACGAAATGAATTAAGAATACACATGGGTCCTCAGGGGCTGGGTCACTGCCACGTAGGGATAATTCATGTAAGGTCCTTACGACATGCATGTTGCACAGAGTAAATACTCAGTAGTGGTAGTCATTATTGTTGCTGGTGTTAAATCACCAGCCCCTAACAAAGTGCCTGACACATAAAAGTACTTAATAAATAGAAGTTATTATTATGATTGATGTCAGGTCTGTCTCCTTTGCTTACGGAGGGAGGAGGGAGGGCGTTACCTTGATCAACTGCTTCAGGCAGAGATAATGAATGACTAAAATGAAGTTCAGGTTTGCGGTCTCCAGACTACTTTTGCCAACCTTCTTCCCAATTCCAGTAAAATCCCTATTACTGAACATTTCTTGGAGTACTTTACAAAATTTGTCTCTGATCTCAGGGATGTTTTCCAGAGGAGTGATCCAGTTTATAACAAATAACATCTATTTCCTTTTCCCAATGAAAGAACAATTCTGTGGGAGGGTGCAGGAATAAAATATTAAAGTCATAGCAATGGTAACATCATCAGGAACTGAGGCTATCTGCCTTATTTTACTTTGCAAGGATGCCAAGTGCTAATCTGATCATGGTCTCATGTTACTCAGCAAATATTTACAGAAGCTGGGTGCATTCCATGATCCAGACTCTTAACCAATCTTTTATATGGTTTTATGTGGATCTCAGGAAATGGAGCTGTGTCCAGGAGTTAACAGGCTTCCTGGCAGCTCATGGTAATGTGCCCATGGGAGAAGAAAAGTGAAAGCTTATCTGCAGGGCTTTATCTACGGGACTCACAAGAATTCCACGGCTGTCCAACAGTAAGGTCACAAAACTATAAGTTGAGAGACTGGTACAGTTGTCTACCATTACTGCAAAGAAGCAAATCTAGTAAATTCTAAAAAATCTAGCTGCCAGGAGATTATTTCTGCTCAATTATCACTCATTCATGAAACACTTACTGAGCACTTATTTTGTGTCAGGCACTTTGCTAGGAGCTGAAGATTCAAAGACAAGTAAGAGATGGTGCCTTCCAGTAAGGACCTTCTAGTCCAACAGGGAAAGAGAGAAACAGAAAAAGGAAACAGGAAATCAATGTTGAGTGCAATAAAGGAGAAGCCACAGGACGCAGAAGGGCAGTAACTAACTTCACCTTGGCAAAGCTCCAAGAGGAGGCAATGACCCCAAAGGTCTGAATTGGCAGAGGGGCAGTGGAAATAGAGGATCCAAGAGAAACGTCGTAGAAAAATTTATAAGCACTTAGTAACTTACTGGATCCAGACCAGAAAGAGAAGGTTGAGTACAAGATCTTTTATTTATTTTCTGTTTAACAGTTAAATACACTTCTAAGTGCTTCATAGATATTAATTCATTGAATCCTCCCAACAACCCCATGAGGTAGACGCTAATATTATCCCTGTTTTACAGATGAGAAAACTGACAAAGAGGGAGGTAAGTTAACTGATTCCGCATCTGCAACTCCCCATCTGACACCCCGTGACTGAAACAAAAGACAGAAGGGGCAAGGAAGAATTTTATCTTTTAATTTTTGGAATTTCTATTGAGATAATTGTAGCTGCACATGCAATTTTAAGAAATAATACAGGGAGGCTGTACATTTTTTGCCTAGTTTTCCCCAATGCTAACAATGTGCAAAACTTCAGTGTAATATGACAACTAGGATATTGACATTAATGCAATCCACCAGGCTTGAGACTGGACCCAAAACTGGTGCCATAGGCTTAGATGAGGGCCAGGTGATGCCATTCTAAAGAAACTGTGCTTATGATAAGCTGCCACACTCTAAGACAGAACAATCCCAAATGACTCTAGAAACTCATAAATTCATGTTAGAACCCCAACTGGAGAATCATCTACAAGTGTGATCCTGACTCAGGCAGGTGGCCATTTCTGACTGGGATGAGGTGGTGGCCAGAGGTGGAGTTGGGGGAATTATTGGTAGGAATGATAATTTCTTGGAAAGGTGGCACTGAAACTGGACTTGGAGTCCCAGAGGCTGAGTCTGTAACCAGGGATGAGTTCTTTGCAGGAGTTAGAGCTGCACACCTAAGAGTTCCTCGGAAGGTCCACCATCCATGGGCCTTGGAAGCAATGCCACCATCTGCTTTGGGCAGACTTCTCAACCTGAATCAGGGGAATCAGCTCTATGCAGCGCTGTACGTACACTTATAGCTTAGGTCATGACCAGAATCTGGCTAAGAGGTCAGTTAGGTTCTTAACAAGACTACGATCCATCCCCAACCTTGTATGGTCATTGGATTTCTGGAGGTTTTGATTCACATTATTGAACAAAGTTGCATCTACAAAACCCTGGTTTTGATTTTAACAAAAATTAGAGGAAAACTAGTTTTAGCACTTAGTTTATTTCTTCTTAGAATGACCCTGAGGATAACAAGCTTATTATGATTCCATTTTCTCTTATTATTGTCCAGTCTTAGACCTCATCTTTATCATATGTCTTGTCAATACTATTACTCTATAACTTGAAATTTTACCCCCTAAAAATCCAATGGAAAATTAATAATGAGGAATTGACTTTCATACCATAAGAGAAATGTAAAAAGAAAAGGATAAAACTGGGTTATGTTTCTAAAGAACTAATTTAGATGTGAGAGTCATTAAAATCAGACAGACATTCATCTACTCATGTTTTTATTTAACAGAGTAGATGCCATGAAGCTGTGTTAGGAGTTGGAGGTAAAAGATGAACAAGACAGGGCTTCCCTGGTGGCACAGTGGTTGAGAATCCGCCTGCCAATGCAGGGGACACGGGTTCAATCCCTGGTCCAGGAAGATCCCATATGCTGCGGAGCAACTAAGCCCGTGTGCCACAACTACGGAGCCTGCGCTCTAGAGCCTGTGAGCCACAGCTACTGAGCCTGTGAGCTGCAACTGCTGAAGCCCACGTGCCGAGAGCCCGTGTTCCGCAACAAGAGAAGCCACCGCAATGAGAAGCCTGCGCACTGCAATGAAGAGTAGCCCCCACTCACCACAACTAGGGAAAGCCCATGCACAGCAACGAAGACCCAACTCAGCCAAAAATAAATTAAAAAAAAAAAAAAAAGATGAACAAGATATAATATGTGTGACACTGAGTAATGGACAGCCTGAGAGATATGAATCAGAATACTGCATAGCAAGTAGTAGAGTCTACCCAATATCTACTCCTTCCATCTGCCATGCTTGTAGAACACTCATTTTTCGAGGGGTAGTACCAGCTAAGCCAATCAGGATAGTCCTGTTCCCAATTTCCCATCCTTCCTTGCAGCTGGGGAAGGGAGCATGTGATTCATATGTGGTCCCATTAACATAAGGGAAGGTTGACAGCATGGAGGGGAGAACTTCTGAGAAAGCTTTGCTTTCCAGATAAAAGAAATTAATGACCCACCCTGTTCTGTCCTTCTTTTTCCAGCCTTGATTACAACCATAATCTGTGAAACAAGGCAGCCATTTTGTGACCATGAGGAAAAGAAAAAAAAACTCAGAGACACTGGTTCTGGCATCATTTAACTGCTGTCACTTGTCAATGACATCATTTAGGTAGCAGTCACCTACCTCCAACCTTCTTGTTATATGAGAAAAATAAACCTTTATTTGTTGAAGCCATCGTTGGTCAAGTTTTCTAATGAATGCTGCTCTCAAAAGCATGACTACCTGATAGAAAGAGGAATGAAGAAAGTATTGTGGGAGTACAGAAGAGGACAGTTCAAAAGGTAAGGCGGAGCAGGTTCTGCTGACCAGGATATTGCCTTGGGGAGCCACGGAAGGGCTTAGGTAGGATTGCGGGCAAGGATGCCTTGGTCAGAAGAGTCTGGGAGAAGAACACTCCAGATGAGGCCTTAAAAGAGGGCTTGGATTTGGTTGGTGGGAGGTTATGCTGCCCTTTGGTAGAACTTTCAATGGGGTGCAGGGGACAGTGTTCGCAGTGACTAGGAAGAAAGCAACAGGCCTGCCAGTACACTCCAGTCTGAAGAGAGATATGGCTGCAAAGGGGTGGGCAAGGGGGGCAGCGCAGTGGGAGTTTGATGGGAAAACACAGGCAAGGGAAATATTCTTTTTTCTCTGGAGGGGGCTTTGCCGTGCCTATAAGCTGCAACTGAGGCAACAGTAGAAACCCTTAGGGGTACCTGCTGGGTCATTGGCTGGAAATTTGTCATCTGTTGGAAAAATCTTAAATAAACTCACATGGACAAAATAAATAGACTGCAGGATATAGTACCAGTTGTGGAAGCTCTGACAAGCCATTCTGGGTAATGATCAAGACCATTTCTCATTTCCTTTAATTGTTTTATACTAAACTATCAATTTTTTTCAGGATCTTTTGAACCTTGACGGGTTCCTCCCTCTGGCTTAAATTGTCCATGGCATTTCTTAACCTTGCAAAAAGATGTATGTCTAATCCTTGAGCCTGGGGTGAAGGCAATACCTCACAATACATCTTTAGGCAAAAAAAATCATTTTCTCTTAAGGACACAAAAACACAGGGTTTGATGTTCCTGAAAAATTACTCTTTGTTTTTCCCAGTAAGTCTTAGCATGTTTTTCAGCATTTTGTAATATGATTACTGGCACCTGGGGTATTAGTAGTCAAGGGACAATTGACAGTTCACTGTTTCTGTAATATTGTTGGGTCCATGATTTTACTGTATAATGTCTCATACGTTTAAACTGCTAATCAGTGCCTGCCTCGCTTTCCCCTCCAACTTCTTCACGTCTATAAACTCTCGCCAGACTATGAGCCCCTCTGGCCCCGGGACTGTGTCTTATACATCACTGCATGCCTGGAATCTAACAGAGGATCTGGCCAAAGCTTGAACCTGGGGTTCTTAATCTGGGGTCTGCAGACAGGATTCAGGATGATGAAATTTTGTGTGGTGTGCACATTTCTGGTTAAGAGTTCATAGCTTTCATCTGCTTCTCAAAGGGGTTCCTGACCTTGAAACCTTTAAGAACCTCTATTAGGTCTGAAATGAATGATAGTAGATAATGTGAAATGGCATAACTGTCATTCCATTTCATAAAATCTCCGACTAAGATATATCCTTTTTTTCCCTAAAGATGAAGGTTAAATTTTTATTCCAAGCACCAAGGCTTCAACTGCTTTCTCTCCAAACTATGCTCTGATCTGAAATAGAATCTGTCTTGGTTGGAAAACAAGAAATAGAAGGTGAAGCATTGCTCCTGGGTTTCTCAGGTGTTCCTTGCAGAGTCCTGCCTGCTCCGTGCAGGGCGTTGGTGCAACCATAAAATGACCCCAGCCTGAGCTAGAGGAAATGCTGCCACACTGAAAGCTCCCTCCTGGCTGGTTCACACAGGTCACTATTCTCTGTAGTTGGTTCCACTCTGCCGTGGCCACAGCTGCCTCCCCTTTCTGGGGGTTCCTATAAGCCAGGGCAGGCAGCGTCGTTTCTCAGGTGTAAGGAAACAATCCAGGCGACACATCAGAGCCCTTAAGTACAGGCTACCTGTCCTCCTTTCTGTTCCTCAGGGAGCCTCCCTATGACCCTGGGTTCTCCTGTACAGTGGCAGACCTATGTGTTGGAGGCGCTCCCTCCTCTAGATGGGGTCAGGGAGCGTGTGGGGCGTGGTTACGGTTCTCGGCTGGGGATTCACAGTCCACAAAGGGGTTGCAGGGGATTCTCGAACTCCTAGAAAAAAAGTGTATGCAAAATTGTAAGCATGTGCATTGCTTTGGGGAGAGATTTTACAAGAACCACTGCTCTGAGTTAGGAGTAATGATTTTCATGCCCGTTAGTACTCATCGAGGACCCCCCGCCCTGTCCTGTCCCACCTCCCCCCCACCCCAGCAAGGACATGCATGGAAAAGTAAATGCATTCCCTGTACAATTCCCGCAGAAGCCTCCTAACAGGTTTCCTCTCCTTACCAACCCATCGAATTTACCTACACTCGACTAGGGGATTAATCGTCACCTCTAGCACATTATCAGGCACTGGTGGTACCACAGTCCTAATGATCCCGTCTCCATCTCCTCCCTGTCCCACCCCACCCCAGCACGGGGTCTGGCACACAGTAGGTCCTCTCTAAACCAAGGTTCCTCTCTCACTTATAGAGCACAGTCCAAGCTCTTGGCTAAACGTCCACAGTCCCAAGCACCAGGACCCAAGCTGCCTGACATGACCACCCCTCCCCACAGCACTTTCCCCGGCCACCTGAGCTCAGCGCTGCCTTTTCACTGTGTGTCACACGACCCCTCCTGGCTTCCGCCCATGCCACTCAAACCGGGAATGCACTTCTGGCTCCTCTCTGCCCAGTCACAGCCCACTCATCTGTCACCATCTCATGGCCTCTTCAGAGTCTCATTGACCAGGACCTTCAGAACTGACCTCCTCTGGGTTCCTAGAACACCGTTGATCCTGACCATTCATTTGGCATTCGGGCATTGGGTACTCTTGACGTGTGCTTGCACTTTAACATCTTGTATTACCATTTAACTCATTGTGAGTTTACGTTTGGGGCTTCTGACTAAGTTCTGAGCTTCTTCGGGGAAGGGGTCTTGCTGTACCCTCGTGGCCCCTCTAGCACGTGGCACAATGCCTTTCATGCGGGACACACTGAAGGTGGGTTGATCTGATCTGTTTTCATGGATTGCCTTGACCTGTCATTGAACTCTTTTACAGTCAAGTGTCTACCCTATGTCCACAATCGGGCAAGAAGCACAAACTCTCCTATATTACCAGAGCCACCCAGCATGCTGAGTGAACAGCAAACAATGACTGGTCTGAGTCATGAAACATTTCCCACTGCATGAAGACCAGTTAAGTCTGCTTTGCTTTGTTCAAGCTATGCTGATGGCAACTGTTGGTCTCAAAAGGAACCATCTGGGTTGAATTCAAAATGCCTTCACAAAGCCGGGAATCAGTAGGATGATGGTACGTCTGCCAGGAAGAGGTTAAACCCAGGACAGAGCTTTCTTTATGGAAAAGACAGTTGCTGACTACACTATGCACCCCTCTTCGCTCATCCCATGAGTTGACTCTTTAAAAAAAAGACACCCCTAGGTCTTATATTTTGACTCACTCCAGACTTGTCCCATGTTTCTTCTTTTCAACATCTGCACCCCTCTTGTAGCATCTGACCTCATTCTTATGTCACATGAGCTCATCAGAGGTAAGCCACAATCATTTGGATCCCCACAGAACTCTGGAGCAACAACATGGGACCACATGAGGCCACAAAATCTGGGCATGATTTGTCCTGTTTCCTAGCCTTTGTCATGGAATATATTTTCAGGGATAAGTAAAAGGAAGAAAGGAACGGAGGGAGAAAGGGATGGAAAGAAAGAAAAGAAAAGAAAAGAAAAGAAAGGGAGGGAGGGAGGGAGGGAGGGAGGGAGGGAGGAAGGAAGGAAGGAAGGAAGGAAGGAAGGAAGGAAGGAAGGAAGGAAGGAAGGAAGGAAGG